>NC_142366.1:3926385-4133885 GCF_059441175.1 Urocampus carinirostris
CCATAATGAATGCGTAATCCTTGCAATAATACACATTTCATAATGCCCTGTTTGGGGGCATCATGCACCCGTCATCTTGGGCGCAACTCGTAGGGGGCGATGACACTTCACAGGACCATGATGTACCAATACCAGCCACAGTTAAAACTGCAAGGGAAAACATACGATGGCAAAGCAAAACCACATGAGAGCGGATCATTTTCAAACAGACCTATTGAGAAAAAAAATTGTGCATTTACAAGCACTTCACCCCCAATTCAAGCATTATTTCAACCCTTGAAAACACAACATCACAATTGAAGCATTTTAGAGAATGTCACACCAGTAACACTGACAGACCTCAACTCGTCTTCAGGTTTTGTGTGGAGTTTTCCCTAGAGTGGCGCTCTCCTCATTGCGTGGTGGAGAACTGGCCGCATATGCACTGGATGCTCTACCTCACCGAAGGGTTTACAGTTTGCGTGCTTTGCCAGCCACCCGCCATGGGCAACCACAGTCGTGGTTGCCAAGGAGACGGACAGGACAAAGACAGGTTGGCATCAATGTCATGACAACGCACATAAGGCTAATATTTGAGTGACGTGAGATTAAGTCAGATGTGTTGGACCTTGTTTTTATTGCAGGGATGCCCTGTTGCAGTGGCAAGCGGTGGGCAACCCCCGTTGCAGCGGCACCTGGAGGAGGATTCGCAAAATGCAAGAGTGCAGCTGTCCTCTGCAGCACAGCTTTGTCTTCATCTGAGTGAGACAAGACAGTGGTGGGCAGCCCACAGAGAATTTTAACCCATAAATTACCCCAACACAGGACTTGTTCTGAACAGCACATGACAAAAAATGCGTATAATTTCTATCAGCATACTTCACTTTTTTCAATTCTACTTAATCACAAGTCACATGTGCACTGAGCCATTAAAAATGCGCGCGCACACACACACACACACACACACACACACACACACACACACACACACACACACACACACACACACACACACACACACACACAGAAAACAAATAGAAAATGTAAAGTTACTGATTGTATATCAAGTTTTACTAAATGCAGTCTCCAAAAATGTCAAAATAATAAAATACAAAAAGCCAAGCAAAAAAAACATTCAATAGGAAACAACACACAAAAAAATAGACAGCCTTTTATCTTCAGTCCACTACTTCGTTCTTCTCCAAAATCCTCCAGCGGTCTTTAAGCATCACGCCAGTGCGGCCCTCGAAATCGTAATCCTGCAGGATTTTAAACCACTTTCCTTTGCCGTGCTGGCGGACGCCCTGCATCAGTCGATAGTCCAGCTCAGGCGTCCATTTCTACAATACCAACCAGAACGTGAACACTTAAACAAGATGGTAGGCAGCCTCGTCGGTGGAACTAACCCGATGAGAACGATCCCGAGTAGTATGAGTGCTGTTTACATCTGGAAAACAAGAAGGCCAGATTTTGAAAGGCTACATTTTGGAGACTCAAAAAATACACATAAATGGTCTGTCTGCATTTTTTATAAAGCGCTTTTCAAGCCAATGAAGACCTCCCAAAGCGCTTTACAATGTGCTTCACACTTACACATTCACACACATACCCACACACCAATAGTGGCCATGCAGCCATGCAAGGCGCTGACCTGCTTATTGGGGGCATTAGGGATTCAGTGTCTTGCCCAAGGACACTTTGACATATAACATAAAAACAACATACCTTTCTTTCTCAGTGCTTTGATGCACACGCGAGGGTGCATCTGTGTGTCTGGTTCCATTATGTTGGTTTGAGGGGACAAAAGTTTGCGTTTGCTCCTATTAGGGGATAAATTATTTTAAATTAAATTATGGATTTGGATTCATGCATAAAAGGGTCAAATCGACCTGCGACATTACACTGCAGCGAATTGGCATTAAAAGATTTTACTTTGTAGGGATCTCCCCCGATTGGTCAGCCTTGGAGTCGCCGGACAAGTGCATACTCTACAACACAGAAAAAAAAATCACTATTAATTATGGCAAATCATTTCCCATGAAAACCATTAAGCTTTACTGACCAAATTTGCTTTACAGCTGACAGGAGAGTACGGTGACAATAACATCAGCGACGAGTCTATTAGCAAGAAGTGCACAGTGTTTATATTTTGTAGAAAAAGGAATAACCGATAAAAAAGACAAAGCAAACTCACTTTTTGAAAGCAATCTTCGGCCAGAGACGGGGGGTCTTTTGGTGGCACGGTGTTTACTTTCTTTCCTGAAAGGACAAATAATTATTGATGCAATAAAAAACATTTAGAGATTTTGTGTTTTTGTCATCATTTAGACAAGTCATGTTTATTTGTATAGCCCTTAATCACAAATAGTCTCAAAGGGCTGCACAGATCAAACCCTATTGCAAACTACAGGCTATTATGACACCATCCATTCATCTAAAACCTACATGAGGGCAATTAATATGTCTGTCTGCATTTTTATATCAGATTCAGATCTACTTTATTGTCATTCTAGTACACGTGTATACAGAACGAAATGTCGATACATCTGACCCGCCCAGTTTCCTTGAATGTACAGATATAAGTAAAAGTTGTATTGTATTATGGCTACGTATAGTATTTTACCATAGTGCCGATAGTGCAAGAGGAGTAGCTAACCAGATGTGCAAAATGAGCAGTCAGGTTAACAAGTCAGGTAAACAGTAACATTAACACTGTAACAATAACGCTGTAAGTACAATAGTGCAGAGAGCAAATGTGCAAGGAGTGGCAGCTATAAAGAACTGCCAGTAGTGCAAAAAGTAAAATTAGCAGCCGTTTAGATTTAGGTTAACTATAGGTTAGATTGACCATTTAACAGTCTAATGGCCAGGGGGACTAGACTACTGCGGAACCTGGTGGTCCTGCACCGCACACTGCAGTACCTCTTCCCAGAGGCTAGCAGAGTGAACAGTCCATGATGGGGGTGAGAGGGGTCCCCGATAATGTTCTTAGCATGGGATAGGCAGCGCTTCTGGCCAATGTCCTGAATGGAGGGAAGTGTAGTCCCGATTATTTTCTCTGCTGTCCTCGTTACCCTCCTCACACTACCCCAGTCGGTAGCGCTGCAGCCTCCACACCACACAGAGATACAGCTGGTCAGGATACTCTCTATGGTGCCCCTGTAGAATGCGATGAGGGAAGGTCGGGGCAGGTGGGCTCTCCTCATCCTCCGCAGGAAGTACAGGCGCTGCTGTGCCCTCTTAACCAGTGATGCAGTGTTCACGAACCAGGTGAGTTTGTTTGTAATGTGCACCCCTAGGAACTTCATACTGCTGACAACCTCCACAGCGCTTATATATATATATATATATATATATATATATATATATATATATATATAAAATATATAATAATATTATAATATATATATATATATTATATAATAATATATATATAGATTATATAGCGCTTTTCAAGTCAATGAAGACCTCCCAAAGCGCTTTAGAATGTGTTTCACACTTACCCATTCACACACACACTCACAACACCAATAGCGGCCATGAAGCCAAGCAAGGCGCCTACCTGCTTATGGGGGGCATTAGGGATTCAGTGTCTTGCCCAAGGACACTTCGACATATAACATAAAAACAACATACCTTTCCTTCTCAGAGCTTTGATGCACACGTGAGGGTGCATCTGTGTGTCTGGTTCCATTATGTTGGTTTGAGGGGAAAAAAGTTTGCGTTTGCTCTTTGTAGGGATCTCCTCACATTATCAACATAAAATATAGGTTATTTATATCCATTAGAGTAGAAGTGTGTTTTAAGCTTAGATTTAAACATTTTCACAGAGTTTGCAAATCTCAGGGGGAAGATCATTCCACAGCACTGGGGCCCGGATGGAGAACGCTCTCGAACCTGCGAAACTCTTCTTGGCTCTTGGGATCACTAGCAGACCAGCGTTTTCAGAGCGAAGGCTCCGGACCGGAACATAGGGGGAAATTAAATCTGCTGCGTTGTTAAATGTTTTTAATACGACTATATATATGTACGCACGCACGCCGGTGGCCTTGGGGGTAGGGCGCTCGCCCCGAGACTGGGATGCTGCTGGTTCAAGCCTCTGACGGGTCATACCTAAGACTTACAACATTGGTACTCATTGCCTCCCTGCTTGGCGCTCAGCATTAAGGGTTGGAATTGGGGCGTTTGGTCACCTAATGACTCCTAACAAATCAGTTGGGTTGAGCGAGGGGGGTTGGAATCCCCTCCTCTGTATCAATCTCCCAGAAAGAGACCGACATGTGAATGTGCTCGACTCTAGCCACCTCCCATTAGGGGGATATTGCTCTGATACACACACACACACACACACACACACACACACACACACACACACACACACACACACACACACACACACACACACACACACACACACACCAAAATATTTTGCCATTGTGATAACTTACTTTTTAAAACTGTTTAATCTATAAAGCAATGGCAACAAAATGGGGCGATGACAATGTTTCAACAATACTGTAAAATATCACTAGATGACAGTACAACTGATAATTAATGCTACCTTTGCATTAGAGTTGTACATGCAAGACTATTTTTATTTTTCTCTACCACCTAATCATTTCTGATACAGTGATGTTTAAAATTGCGTGGGAATTTCAAAGCTTAAATAATTTATTATGTGCTCTGTGCTTTCATGAGGGCCTACTCAACAGGCTTATGTAAAATCTTTATTGATTAGATTTCTCTTGTCTTTAAAGATATATTTTAATCCTGTTTATCAATATGTGAAAACCAAGGAAGTAACCTCCCACTTTTTTTTTCCATGTGCTGTCAAGGTCCCCGCATGAAGCAAGTTGACTGGGGTGTCCATTCTAAGCAGAAAGAACAAGGAAAAAAGACACCTCGTATGACACAAATTTGCTCTCTCAGCCCACTCTCATCAATAGCCGACTGGGGATAATGGATCGGGGCAAAAACAGAGCATTTCATTTTAGGCAGGCCACAATGACATGCATCGGCGGCCAGAACTGTGTTATTAAATAAATAAATGAATAGAACTCTGCCCGCCTCCGCTCCAAGCAATAGTCAATCAGGGGGATAATTGATCACGGTCCTAAATGTGCATTTCATTTTAGGGAGATCTAGCACGCCTCCTGACAAAAATTCCTTCTGCGGGTTATCGCTCGCAGCAATATGAGATCAAGGATAATGGATTGCGGCAGCACGAGTGCAGTATGTTTTAGGCAGTAATATAATAACAGCAAAAAAGAGACAGCAGGCGGGACAAAAGTGCACTCTGCTGACCCCATTCTGCAGCAGTATGCAATCAAGAATAATGGATTGAGGAATATTTTCCCACCCGCCAGGTGTGATGCGCAAAGTAGTGAGGGGATATAGTAAATCAATATATTCAGGTGTTGTTCACCTTTTTCAAGGCCAAAATCAAGCAATTTTTAGGCACTTTCAAGACCAATTTTTCCAGTACCTTAAAAAAAAAAAGAAGTTTTTTTTTTAAACTTTGATAACAAAATATCTTTAATAATAATAATAATAATTAATAATTTCCTTTGTATTGTCATTCTTTGTAACAATGTACACAGAACGAAATGTCGATACATCTGACCCGTTGTAGCGAGTCGATGCAGCCGCAGCCAGAGGGCGCCGCCATTCTGCTATCACATCCTTTTTGCTATTTTGAGCTGTTCCAACTCTGATCTACAATCTTTTTGTTTCAATGGACTGCTATAAACTGACATGAATTCTGCTATTTTTCTTCAATAATGCACACACAGCTTCAATAAAACACTTGTTTACAAACACGGAAAGGGCCCTATAGGTTTTGTGGAATAAATGAGTTCATTGCTGAAAATAAAAAGAAAAGAACAAAGCACTGTATGCATAAACAAACAGACAATTGAGCACAATTTGGACTCATTTTATTGATATCTGCTCTGAAGAAGAGTGAATTCAATCTTAGAGACTGATGATCTTTTGTGTTTTGTTTTATTTATTTTAATTTATATTTTATGCCAGTTTTTCAGAGGATCTGTGTCTAAAATGGTTCAAATAGAATTGTAAATAGTTCAATTTTTATTGTGCATGTTATCATCTAGTTATAGCAGTGAAGAGTTAATATTTTGTATTTTATTGCTTTGCATTTGAAGGGATTTTCTGTAGTTGTTCAACTTCTGTTTGGTGAGTAAAATGTAGATGTCGACTGATTATCAGGGCCAATATTTGGGAATTTGACATATATCGTGTCCAAATTATTATTATGTCACAGATGCCGCCTGAGACTAGTTCTCTTTCTCCTACAAACCCTCTTCCCTCCCCGCACCTTCTGATTGGATGAGCAATAGCTCTGCTAACATGCCTGTGTCTGTGGTAAAAAAAACATGTTTGCGATTAAGAGATGGTGTAAAAAGTGTAGGTAACTTGATAAAGAGAGGAAAGTTCATGTGGAAACTGAAATAGGTCCTATTATAACATTATTTTGTCAATTAGGTGTGTGTGTGTTGGTGATTGAGAGAGAGCAGAAAAAGTATATTAAAGTGGAAGTGATTAGCTCTCTTACCATAACATTAGTTCGTCAATCTGGCTCACAAACAGGAGTGCCCACACTTTTCCATCCGCCAGTTTTGTTTAAATTTCCATCCACTTTTTGTTTCAAGTTATTTTAAGTCAGCTTGGTTGGATTGACATTTTTTTAAGCTTTTTAACTTTTTATGTACCTATGCAAGTTGCTGCTAAGCCTAATTTGTAATCCTGCACGGTTAGTTTTTAGTTAAAGTGAAAGGTTAGTCATGTTAGTTGTGTTGAAATTCAAATGTATTTACAATAAAAGGTTTTAGAGAGCTAATAAAATGTAATAAAAATTTATCACAAAAATTCTTGTTTTTTTTTCTTTAAATATTTCTTATGCCAATATTTAACTTTTGTAGCAAACGAATATTGGCTCCCCCATAAAGGTCATCTGCCTCTTATTATAACCAATAATTGCCATGGGTCCTAAAAAACCCCATAATGGTCGATTCCTACTAAAAAGCTAAAATTGTTGTGTATTTTACTAAATGTTTTTGTAGATCTGTGAATATTTACACTTATATTTAATGTGTTTTGAAGGAAATCCTTGCATAACATATGAAATTACTAAATAAGTTGGTGCATAATGTTTTGTTAATATTAATAATATATCATTAAAAAAATAAAAGCTTAATCGAGCTACTAAATAAGAGCTATCCTTTTGTGTGCGGCCAGTCGGGGGCTGGGACGCTTTACAGGACAACACCATAATGACAAGCCACCAGAGCAGGCGTGGCGGAGTCATTTTCATGCACCCCCAAACCCCCCCAATTTTTCTTCATATATTGTGGGATCTATAGAGACAGACTGCCAGGAAACCAGAGAAGGGCAACAGTTTTAAGCATTTTCGAGCACTTGACCCAAAATTCAAGGATTTTCCTGAGCTTAAAAACAGCATTAGAATTCAAGCATTTTCAAATATTTTAAGCACCCGTACAAACTTTGTATATTCAGTAGAGAACAGTTTCACAAAAAGCATATGTAAACAATTGACATACTTGACAGCATCTTGTGGCGATTGCTCCGCTTCCTGGGAGAGACTGTTATCCTCCAAAGACCCTACGCTTTGTTCATTAAAACTCTCTGACTGAGTCAAGGACATTTCTGTGGGGATAAAATTAACAGACTTAATACAACAGGATACATTGAAAGTTGTTTTGCAAGCACTCACCGTTGAGCGATTGCCATTGGAGGGACATGTACACTTTTTTATCTGGGGCGACGACAGCACATGGTTTTGTTCTGCCAACAGTTTTTTAAAAAAAAAGAAAAGAAAAACACAATTGTTAAAAAAAGTGTTATGGCGTAAAAATTGCTTTCATAGTTTTAAACTCAACTAAGCCCATGAGAACTACTAATGAGAGATACCTTCTGTTTCTGTCACTTTGAGGGAAAATGATTAAGATTTATGGCTGCAATAAAATGTGCATACCATATCTTGGTGATTTATATAAAACATGTTTTTTTTCCCTCCCTTTTTCCCTACTCAGTTTTAGGGTCCAAATTCTTCAAGTGGGAAGTGTCCTCTTTCATTGTGGCATCCGAATCAGGAGTCGGGGACAACTGGACCACCTTGATGGCTTCCTGAGAGACGGGAGACAACATAAATGATCTCTCCCTTAATTCAATTTCCTTAGCTTTCCAAACCAATTAACTCTCACATTAAATGTGCTGATATGTTGCCAAATGAGGCTGGCCACTTAAATGCAGCCTTTCAGGCTTGACCTTGGTCTGTCTCAATTATGGGGGTAAAAAGAAATTGACATCCCGCCTTGGTGATAAAACAAAGTGGAGAGGGCGCGACCATATTAGGGGAGGCTTTTATGCTGCACTTCCAAACCTAAACCAAAGTAATGGTGGTCACCATGACTAGGCTAATAATGCAAGATATTTCAATATGGTCAAATGTCAGACCACACAAAAAAGTGTTAGTTATTAAATATAAAGAACAAAATCATGAAAAGTAAAAGGGAATGGTGCATTGTTGAGACACTGTTTCATTCTCTTGTCTTAATTAGAAAATACAAACTAAAGTAAAAATATAGACGATAAGCCCCCACAAGCCCAAGCTTTCAAACTTTGCGGCTTAAGCAATGATACGACAAATTTATGTATTTTTTCTAAAGGCCGCCAGGGGCGCCCAAGCAGTAAAGGCAAGAGTGAGACAGGTGAAATAAGTGTCGAAGAAGACGCAAGTTTAATGTAATTTCGCGCTTTGTGGATGAATAAAACAACACAAACAGAACCTCATCATGGAAAATGTGTCTATTGAAAGGAAGGCATAACTACCATACTGGGAATAACTTTATGTGTCTGTTTATTCATATGCGAAAGTACTGTAGCGAAACGAACGGATTACAAGCTGAATGTAGATAATTTAACCCCAGTATACAGACAAAGTGTCAAACCAACATACCCCGTTTAGGCTGTAAAGCAATCTGTGTTCATTGTTGAGACACTTTATGATGATAAGCAACATAACAAACTTTAAATACCTAGAAGGTCTTGCTAAGCATCTAGAGCAAACCTGGGCACTCCGGTCCTGGAGGGCCGTATGTTCTGCATGATTTTTGAGGTTTCTCTGATCCAATACAGGTGATTCCAATTACTAGTATCGTTAACGAGCACTTGCTAGCTTGCTAACGAGGTTATAGTTTGTATCACCTGAGTTAAAGAAGAGCAAACTTCAAAATCTGACAGGACGTATGGCCCTTCAGGACCGGAGTGCCCAGGTCTGATCTAGAGCAATTTGACTGGATGAACGGTACGAATGGGCAGAGCTATACACAAGGTCACTCCTTACACTTATTGCCCAGCACTGTCTGCACTCTGCACTAAAGGTAAATAGTTGCTATCCTTGTTTGCAATATTTCATGACATTTTTACAAAATTACTTAGGTCGCACCTCGTTTTAAAACCACTATTTAGGAGAGAATTGAACCTCAACACTCTTAGGAAACTGCGGGAAGCAGAATAATTTTAAGTGGTATATTGGTATTGTTATGGGACACAGGCTCTGGCATCTTGTGAAGGAAGTCAGAGGGGTGCTTGGCCAGATAAGCATCTAGAAAGCTGTGCACCAGCTCCAGCAGTCGGGCAAAACTGAAGAGGGAGAGGAACCGGAGAACACGGCGGCGCAGTTATAGCGCATGTGCGGCACAGTTCATGTCTTGGGAACCTCCTGCGTGGGTTCAAATCAAGCTCCAGACTTCCTGTGCGTAGTTTGTATGTTCTTCCCGTGCTTGCGTGGGTTTCCTCCGGGCACTCCGGTTTCCTCCCACATTCCAAAAACATGCATTTTAGGTGAATTGGCCGGTCCTAGGTGTGAATGAGCGAGTGAGTTGTCTGTCCTTGTGTGCCCTGCGATCGGCTGGCAACCAGTTCAGGGTGTCCCCTGCCCACTGCCCGATGATTGCTGGGATGGGCTCCAGCACCCCCGCGACCCTACTGAGGGTAAGCGGTGTAGCTGATGAGATGAGACAGGCTCTGGCATTACTATTATTCCATAGGTTTCATCATATTATCAAAGGTCACACACAGTGAAATAAAATATGCTCAAGCATTCGCTTTTGCCTGGAAGCGGGTTTGGCATTTTGTTGTAATTTGTCTTAAAATATATGTTGTGGCACTTACTACAATCCCCTATTTTTAACTCTCATGCATCCTATACAAAAACACATTTGTTAAAACGACACTTTAAATTTTGAACCAAACTAAAAATATGTAAAGGCTGACTATGCCGCAGCGAGGCTTTTAACTAGGACAAAAAAGTACGATCACATAACACCGATTTTGGCCAGCTTGCACTGGCTCCCAGTTAGCCAAAGATGTGACTTCAAGGTTCTCTTAGTATTGTACAAAATCATACATGGACTTGCTCCCTCTTATCTTTCAGATCTGATCTGCCCCTATGTCCCGGTCCGAAGCCTACGATCTGAGAGTGCCGGTCTTCTGGTGATCCCGAGAGCAAAGAAGTGTTCTGCTGGTTCGAGAGCGTTCTCCATCCGGGCACCGGTGCTGTGGAATGCTCTTCCCCCTGAGATCCGATCTGCAACCTCAGTGGAAATGTTTAAATCTAAACTTAAAACTCACTTCTACTCCATTGCATATGAATAATAACCTACTCTTCTTGTCGGCTGAAAAATAGTCTGTGTAACATAGTGTCATAATCTGTGAAGCCCTTAGAGACTTATTGTGATTAAGGGCTATACAAATAAAATGATTATTAAACCTGTCAGTCTTACATAAATTCACCCTCCGTGAAAGGGTTTCAGTGCTTTGCGATCAGCATCGCCACCTCATAGCATTTTCATTTGACTTGCAGGGTCAAAACAGCTTCCAAATGCTTCACCTTTTCACAGCGTTCATTTCCAGTTAGCTTTTAGTAGTATGCATGTTTCGTCTTGAGGTGCCTCTTGATATTAGATTTTCTATAAACAGCCAATCTCTTGTCCAATTCAGCAGAAGCAGTTTTGGATTATGGTAAAAAATACTCCCATTTCTACTTGTCCTGGAAGCGGCGGCTCGTACATTTAACTGTTCCCCCCCCCCCCCCCCCCCCTTTTTCCAATTTAAAGCCGCCATGTTGGAAATGAGGTGGGCTAAAATTCTCACAGAAAACCAAGGGCAAGGTGGCCAAGGGGCTACTGCCAACATCTGGTGAATTGGTTATCTTTTTTGGATTTGTACAAGTTTAAATCACTGGCGAGCCAAACATTATCAATTTTATGAGAGGCCGTGGGCCAGTAAGGATCTGATCACAAACCGTAACTGTCTCTCGGGCCGGGCTTTGGATATCTCTGCTCAACCCTTTAATAAAGTTAGAGTAATTTATTGGTCAATAAATAATCCCCAAAAATCATTATTAACATTCTGTTTGAAAAAAAAAACAATTGACAAGCTGCAACCCCTGGATTGTTTGCTATTCTCCCTTTGCACACTAGCTCGGTGAATTGTACCGAGTGACGGGACTCCAAATGCTGCTTGAGATTGGTTGTGTTTGCTCCTTTCACCGGCACCTTCTTACAACAGGTTGCACACCTATTATTTGGTTTATGGGGGGCTTAATTAATGTCGCTCAGTGAAACTCAAAATGTGTCAGAAATACTGCTGCTAAAAACTAAATTTGACCTGCCGTAATGACCACACAGAGTGCCGTTGTTGTCTGCTTCTGCATGTGCGTCACTTTGCGCTGCAGTCATTTCAATGACAATTCAGTCAATAGTGGTCAAAAAGAGGGGGAGGAGAGAATGAAAGACTGTAATCGCGAATGTGAAAGTTATTAGACGAATAGGTCTTATTCATGACAGCCCTAAATAGATATCACACTAGGCTAATAAATTTGTAGTTTAATCTCAACCACTCTGAAAGGCGGAACACAACTGTACCTTGTGAAGGAAGTCAGAGGGGTGCTTGGCCAGATAAGCATCTAGAAAGTTGTGCACCAGCTCCAGCAGTCGGGCAAAACTGAAGAGGGAGAGGAACGGGTTGTAGGTGTCCATTTGCGCCACAATGCTGTACAGCTTGCCCGCCACTTTTTTGGGGTATTCAACATGCTCGTCGAACCACTTGAGCACGCCAGAAGCTTGCGTTCTTTGGCCTTTTTCTAAGCACACGGCTACAGACTGAGATCAAGAAAACAATCATCACGAAACTCTTCTATCAAACATGACTAAAGCAATTATGACATTAGTGTAATGATATGGTAAAAAAAAAATTGGTGATAAGGTAAAACATGATTGTTTTGGTAGCACTCTTTTCTATAGTCTCCTGTAAGGCATGAAGCATTTTTCTAAACTTGTAATTTTTTATTACGTCATTCCGTATTTTCAGGACCATAAGTCACACGAAAGTCTCAGTATTTCTTAAATTGTGCGGTGCGTCCTATGAAGACACCATGAGGCTGCTAAAGGGTGAAGTTTGGGCGTCTAAGCGTGTATACAAGGCTCGTAGGGTTGGGAGATTTGGGGAAAAAAACATATTACAATTTTTCAGACTAGTATTGCAATTATAATGCGATTTTAAATTTCAAAAGTAAGGTGCATTTTCTAAGCTAGCTTTTTTTATGAGTACTTAACCCTTAGATGCATGACCTACCAGTCCATACACTCATCCACGAGTGGGGTCGATATATAGCGGGGAAAAAAATACAAATGTTTCATGAGGAATACCTATAACATGACAATATTGCATTTTTTTTGTGTGAAGATTTTAAATAACAACCCGTGAGGTCATTTTTGATCCCAATTATGCATTCAAGGGTTAATTCTAGTGACATGCTTTTACCCGCCCGAGAAGCAAAGACGTGTCTGTATGATATCACCAGTCACTGGTGTTTTTGGAGTTTCCGAACAGCCACTTTTGGAAACGCCTGGACATACCATTCGAAAAATGTGCAAAATACAGATGTTTAGTTTCTCAGATTGTGATCAAATTTGACCTGGGACTGGGTAAGACTTCATTTTGTCCCAGCTGTTTTCCAGCTATGATGCCCATGCTACATTCATCTTGCATGTGATTGGAAAAAATAAATATAAATTTTAATAAATCAGGCAAAAACAAAAAATTACTGTTTTGTGTGTTCCAACTTAGGTTGGTCAAGTTAGTAGCGCCTGCACTGTTTAATTCCATTGGGAAAAAAACTTCACAGTATTACCTTTCAAAAGAGACCAAAACAGTCCACATTCTCTATATGGTTTATGAACAGCATCCAATTTACTTAAGGTACGTCTTATATTAACATTTTAAATTAATTTTACAGGAATATATACAAGTATAAGGTAAAATATAGGTAAACAGCGCTCTCTTCTGGGGCACTTTGTTTGAGTTTGCGGTCTTTAAATCTTGAAATAACTCCAGTGTTACGCGATTACAATCGCACTACGTCACATCGCAATGTCGATTAGATTTCAGTTAATAGTTCAGTCCTTGAAGGCTAGGTTCACACAGCAGAGCTTAATGCTCAATTCCAATTTTTGGGTTGAATCCAATGTTTATGTTAGATGGTTTAGATTTCCAACTAAAGGTGTCAAGATCGCAGACGAGGACAAGGGACATCACACACAATGAGCCCATTGTTTACGGAAGTACTCATGGATGTTAAGGCATAAACTCTAGCGAATCTAACAATTTGAAAGTTATTGTGTTACCAGAGGCTGAACAGAGTTGTCCCCCCGAATATGAATTCGATCCAAAACCTCACATTCCCTTCATTGACTGCGTTCCGTGTTTTTGTCCACCACGGTGTGGTTATTTCTACACCATGCGGAAGAACAAGCAACCGCGGGACAATTGAAAAGAAATTAATTGAAGGTTTGCAAGTGGAGGAAGATGAAAAACTAACTCCGGCAAATAAAGAAGACACAGCTGAGCTCCTGCGGAAATAGGGAGCGATGGCCCGAGTTGGAGGACGAGTCCAGCGGTGGAACATCAGGCGGACCCCGTTGGTGCTCTTTTTTAAAGAAATGTTGTTTTATCCTGTGTTTAACCCTGTAATATAAAATCAGATAAACCACAACCAAACTTGGTATGCTTGTCTGAGTTGTTGTGCAGCCAAAGCAGAGGGCACCTGCGCCCTGCTGTGCGGTATGTCAAGTGTATGTGTTCAATACGGAAATAGAATCAGGTACCAAGACTGCCTTTTAACACAGTGTGCCGTATGGTCTTGAAAATGTGGCATTTTACAAGATATGAACTGAATATCACACAAAAAACTCATGTGAGCTAGCCTAATATATTTTGGAAATTTTCATTGCATATTATTAAATGTATTGGCTAAAAAATTGACAAAATATATTAATTTGCTTTCATCCTGAGCATTTTAAAAACAATTTGAAAAAACTGCCCTTAAGAAATGATACATATAACATGTACATGATTGCAAGTATATGTATTGAGAAAAATCGAACAGGTTTCTATCTATCTATCTACCTTGGTCATATCCCTCAAAAGGGGTGACCGACAGCAAAACACACACGCACAATAACAAAGAAAATAAAAGGGAAATAAATAGCATAAAAAACACACAATTTATTTTGGACCATGGCCAACCCAATTGCCCAAACACCCAAACAAGTGAGGCACCCCGGCACCCAAGTTCGTCATGCTTTCGTCCCTCCAGATGAAATGGGACACCAGAAAGCGGCCATGTCACTCGGGTCAGGGTGACACAACACACTCTTCTGTTCAACAGCAGGGCCCGACAGCTTTCACTGGTTTACCCCTGCCGCATCATACGAGTGCCCAGCCCATCCTTAAGAACGCATCCACAATCCCACTATCCTTTCACAACACCTCTCCACTCCTTTCTATCACCAACAAGAGCTCTAGCTTCCATTATATTTAGACCTATTTCCTGCAGTGCACTCATAACACCATCCCTCCACGTCAATCGCGGCCTTACTCTTGGTCTCCTTCCATTGACTTCTGCTCTGTAGATCCTCTTCACAGGGATGTGATTTGACCAAAGTGAAATTATCTGAAAATTAGCCGGGGGTCTGGGGGCCGCGGGCACCCAGCTAGGTCCAGGGCAGTGCCCTGGTGGGGGGAAAAGTGGGGCGAAGCCCCCCGGAGCTCATGGGTTTTCCGTGTTTTTAAGTACTTGCAATGCACTCAGATGACAAAGAAATAGACAAAACAACAGCATAAATTTTCAATGTATATTGAACTATCCCATATAAAATTACAGTTTAAGTCAACTCAAAATCAGTCACATTAAAAAACATTGGACTGCCTTTGCTTTTAAAAACTATCACTGAGAATATCATCATATCTAACTAATGTGATTACTAAGTTAACACATAAATCATGTTGAAGAGTTCAAATTTCATGAACAAATAATTGTATCATGACCAAATGAAAAGTAACTCATATTAGAACATACTACAAATGTCTTTGTTATAGCAGAAGATGTTATCTGTCGGAGTCATGTGCATACACAATGAACTACTAAATCACTGACCATGCAGAAACATGAAATTCATTCAAAGTTCTGAAATTTATATTTTCTGTCACATTCTAGATGAATTATAACATCACTTAATATCACAAATATTGTTTTCTATTTTCTACTCATTAAAACATTCAACATATTTACAGGAATATACAAGTGTTCATTCTTGAGCACAATCCATTCACATGACACAAACACTACTTCCTCCTAGACTTCATTGCTTTGGAATAGGTCTTTCTAGCCTGCTTCTGTGCAGCTTTGATGGTTCTTCTTGAGGCAGCCTTGCTCATTTGGGTGTCCTGTTTCACAGCAAGTTCTGTTCGTTTTGCAGACAACATAGCTGCTTCTGCATCCTTCTCCTCCCTGTACCTTTTGGAGGATGTCCTCAGATTTAGGCACAGTTTGGACTGCACAGGATCCATCAGAATGTCTTTCCTTCCAAAATGGCTGACAGAGGTGGTCTTTCTTGCTCTTAGGGCATATTTCACAGTCTGGATAGAACTGTATGTGGCTATGTCCATTCTGCACGCTTTGGGGTTCATGGTAGAATATCATACAAGTACTTAATTTAAAAAATATAAATACTGACAATAATTTTGATTACTTATAGGCTTAATAATATTTTTAAATTTCCTAAATCATATTTTAAATGTTATAATTTATTTTTTTAATAGCAGCGTATCCGAATATTTGATAAATGAAAATACAATAATTATAGGCCCTACAGTAAAGTGTTGGTGTAATGTACACATGAAAATCTATTATTGTAATAGTTAAATATTTATGGCCATTTGTATTACGTTATAATATTTTCGAAAAAAAGGGGAAAACTGTCAAATAAATTTGAAAAGTTTACCATCTATCTCAAAATTCACGACTCTATCAGCAACTGGTACAGGTTGTTGGGGTGGATCACGTCTCTCTATTACCGCTTCCGATTGTGATGTCAATAAGGGATGGAGGCCGTAAAGTTTTGGAGTTTTCGTTTGGGCACCGAAACTTCCAGCGATGGAATAATTTGTTGTTCTTGACTGGAGTTCTTTCACGTTTTTTTGCTCTTTGCGTGACTTTCAAGAGCTTTGAAACCTCTCCCACCCCAGTCAATGGTATCATGGCACCAAATGCAAAGCGCTTTCCCGGCACGATCGATCTTCCGAATAAAGTCACTGAACAAATTCGTCACAGTCTTCTTTCCAACATGTGTAGATAATTCCTTCTCTAACCAGTCCCATCGAAACTTGTTTTTTACGATCTTATCAATTTCTTTAACTCGCGGAGCATCTTTGCGTTCGATCACGGACATCTTTCTTTAAACACCCGGCAAAAACGTGTGAGAAATGAACAATGGCATACTCCTATTCCTTTATAACAAGCGCGTTTATTGGTCAACACGGAGACTTCAACCAATCAGTTACGGAAACACTAAAATGGAATGCTGTAGAGACGAAATCGGATTTTTTACCACTTAAAAAATCGGAAATTTTAAAATTTTATTTTGGGAGATAAAAAAAGCGGAATTCCGCGAATTAGCGGAAAAATCACATCCCTGTCTTCAACATTCGCTCCTCATCCATCCTCTCCAGGTGTCCAAACCAACCGAGTACTCTCTTATCAACACGTTTGCTCAGCTCCACGACTACTCCAGTTCTGTCTCTCACAATTTCATTTCTCAGTCTATCCAATCTTGTCACTCCTAACATAGTCCTCAAACACTTCATCTCAAAAACATTCAACTTCCTTCTTAAATCTGCACCATACAACACAGTCGGCACAATCACACTCTCATACAGTCCCCTCTTAACATCCATACTCATACTCTTGTTGTTCATCACTCTCCTCAGAGCACCCAAAACCTTGCTTCCTTGATTCACTCTGTGCAATACCTCACACTCAATTCCACCAACTGCAGCCACATCACAACCCAAGTACCTAAAGCTTTCAACTTCTTTCAGCACCTGTCCATGCAACATGATTTCTAATGTCATGCCCACTCCATCACATGAACACTTCATCACCTTACTCTTCCCAACATTGACACATAACTTACGCCTATCACATACTCTTCCAAACTTTGTTACCAACCTACTCAATGTTTCCTCAGAATCAGCCACAAGCGCTGTGTCAACTGCAAACAACAACTGACTTACCTGCCACACTGTTCCACTGTTGTCCATCATGTCTACAGCTCTGCCAAATACTCTTGCATTCACCTCTCTCACCACACCATCCATGTACACATTAAACAGCCATGGTGACATCACACACCCCTGTCTCACACCAGTCAACACAGGGAACCACTCACTTGTCTCACTCCCTACTCTTACACATGCTATGCTGTTCATATAAAAACTCTTCAATGCTTCGAACAACTTTCCACCCACTCCATACATCACCATCACTTGCCACAACGCCTCTCTATCATCTCTGTCATACGCATTTTCCAAGTCCATGAAAGCCAAATAAACATCCTTACCTTTTGCAAAATATTTCTCACATACTTGTTGTACTCCAAACACCTGATCCACACATCCTCTTCCTTTCCTGAAACCACTTTGCTCCTCCATCACCACCTCATTCGTTCTTTCTCTCACTCTCTTAATCAAGACTCTTCCATACAGCTTACAAACTGATACCTCTCGAATTGCTACAATCATACTTATCACCTGTACCCTTATACAATGGCACCACACATGCATTACACCAATCAACATGAACCACACCACTTAAAAAGCATACATTCAACAAGCGTACTAACCAGTCAATCATAGCTGTGCCACCTTTTTACAGGCATTCAGGAGTACAACCATCCAACCCAGGTGCCTTCCCCCCTTTCATTTCTTTCACTGCCTCTTGCACCTCCCATGTTTCCACAGGCTTCACATTTAAATCACCCAACACGGGCATTCTCTCCATACCATCGATCGCCTCGACTCTGACTTCTCTCCCATCCTCCACATTTAGCAACTCATCAAAATACTCTGCCCATCTCGCCCTGACTGCACTACGGCTAAACAGCAATCTACCATCCTTATCTTTCACTTTCTCTTCCTTTCCAGACTCACTGTTTCTTACTCTTTTCACTTCTTTCCAGAACACTTTTCTCCTTTCCTTAAAGTTCACTCCTATCATTCGAAACCACTCATCATTTGCTTTTTTTCCGCTGCTTCTACTTCTGCTTTTACCAACCTTTTCTTCACTTTATATCTTTCATACGCATCGCCACTCTTATCTTGCAGCCACTCCTCAAAGGCACGTCTCTTTTCTGTCACAGCCTCTGATACCTCATCATTCACTTCCTTTCCTAATACCTCAACCAAGTTTTCTCATACCACACACTTCTTTTGCACTCCTCAACACTGCCTCTTTAAACCACTTCCATTCAATTTCCACACTCACCATTTCTCTTTTACTAACCCCTTCATACTCTTCCCTTATCCTCTCTTTAAACTCTCTTTCCTTTTCTGCCTTATTCAACTCTGACATTTTCACCTCTTCCCTCACACTCTTCTTATAACTAGCCCTCCAAGATCCATCTATTCTCGGTTTTCCTTCCACATAAAAATGATCAGACATACCACTCATTTCACTTCTGTAAACATGCACATCCAACAATCTACTTAAGATCCCTTTCTTAACCACTACATAATCCATCAGCGCTCTGTCCACCATCTTGCCACTATCCACTCTGACAAAGGTATACTTATTCACGTCCCTCTTTTTAAACAATGTATTTCCAAACACCAACTCATTTTCCACACATAACTAAATTTCTTCCCACTCTCATTTCTTTCTGGTACTCCATATCTACCAATCACTTTTTTAACCGTTTCATTACCCACTCTAGCATTTAGGTCACCTAGTATTACCACTTTCCACCCTTCTTTCGCACTTGCCACACATTCGGACAAGTCCTTCCAGAACTCCTCTCTCTCCTCAGCGCTTCTTTCTGAACCAGGTCCATATGCACTTATAAACATCTATACTTCTACACCCCACTTCAACCTCATCCACATCAATCTGGAAGATATCTCTTTCCACTCCACCAGTTTTTCCTTTGCTTTCTCACTCACAAGCACAGCCAATCCTTCTCTAGCATGTCCACCCGTCACTCCAGACCTTCTACCATGCATACCTCCAAGCTGTAATTCACCCTTTCCTTTCATCTTTGTTTCACTCAAGGCTAACACATCAACCTTCCTTTCAGTCATCATCCTTCCGATCTCCTCTTTCTTCCACTCAGTCGCTTTACTTCCACATCTTCTCACATAACCAGGGTTTGCGAGACCTTTTGGTCTCCCGCCCCCCTTTCTTTGCCTTGCTGTCTCTTAGGGAGTAGAGATAGAGAGGAGAGGATCCCCAGTCCCCTCGCTCCCTCCACTTTAGTCGCCTCTTACGACACACAGCGGACCATGCTGGGAACAGGTTTACCCCCCCCCATATAATGCAGAGGTATCGCATTCCAGACTCAACCAGATCAATAATTTTTTTCCCCAACTTGGTCAAGCCGGTATGCCAAATTTGTTAACCCAACGAGGCCCATATCTCAAAAGGTTTTCCCATCCCAGTTTCAAGTCAACGGCCTTTTTCAAAATCACCTGTATGATCAGGTGGATTGTGACATTTTCGAACAAACTTTGATTTTCCACGATATCTTTGAGCTCGAACCAGACCATGGCCGCGGACATTAGAGGCATCACCCCTTCTTCGTCGTCCTCGAAATATGTGTCTGAAGAGAAAAATGTGAAGAGAAATAATAGGATGCACAGTGGCAGCTATTTTAAAGTAGGGGAGTCTTACCCAATTGTTTTCCTTGCATGACTCGGGCGAGGAAGGCACAGATTCTTGATTTCTCATGCGAGATTTCTCTTATGAGTAAGGGTGTCTTTGTTATAGCTGAGAGAAAGAGACACATTTAATTGATACTGAGATCAGTTAAATAAAATTTGTACATAGATAAGCAGTTTATGAACACAACATGAGCTTTTATAATCCTTGTCATCGTTGTCTGTTTTCCAACACACCTGATTCTAAAACTCTGGATGTTATCAGGCTTCTTCTGGGGTTTCAATTTTTTAATCAGTAGGTGACGTTAAAATCATGCGATCTCAAGGACAACGATTGAAGAACATTATTCAAAGTAGTTTGGTTTGAAAGAGATTAAATAAAAATGTATGTGATTTTTAGAAAATCTTCAAATCAAGTTATTTGAATTAATGTTTTTTGTACCACCAAGAAACACTTAACAATACACACTGCCCTTTTAATTTAGAAATTAACATATGCAACGCGCATTTTATTTTAAATGAGATAAAACTACGTGTTTTACAAAAAAAAAAAAAGATTTTTAATGACCGCAACGCGGTGTATTCTGGGGCCTGTAGTTACAGCGGTCAAGTAGGGAAAATGTACATTGCCGTCATAACAAAATGATGCAAATTTTCATCAACAACAAATATTTGGATGCTTTTGAATAATTAAATAGAAATATAAATGCTGTTGTTTTGAAGAATTTTCGAAAACACGCAAAGTTATTATTAGTTGGTAAACCCCTTTTGTCGTCGTTTACAACACAAATCAGTTTTTTTGGTTTGAACAAATTTATTGACACTAAAAACAGAAAACAATCATGACAATCTCAACAGCAATTAAGCACATTCACAATATTATATTCCAATATTACGTTTTTAACAGCAAACACAAAGTGAGGTTTGAACAAAAGGTGATCTTCATCATTTAAGACATCGAAATAAAATGTCGCCGTATTGTGAATCTGTTTTATGAAGGCGACTAAACATGATAAAAATAAAACACATTATGCTTACTTACTTTCATAAGTCGCCGTGGCGTCATTGAACGCGTTATGATTCCGCTCTTTGAAGCGTCTACAAACAGTGGCGAAAAAGAAGTCCAGAATCCATGCAGAGGCTACAACATTGAGCTGCTCGGTCTTATAATCCTCTTCACTAGTTGGCTTTGTTGATTTGTCGCCATTGGACCTGGTTTCTTGCTCCATTTTAGTCTTCCCTCATTCGTCCGTATGACAAAGATACACTTGTTTGGATTTCAGCGGGAAACGTAAACGGATGTGGTTAGTGCATTTGAGGGTATGCAAAAATCTGTAGCGCCCCTTACAGGCTAACCCGAACAACTGTACAGTATTTTATCTTGTACTTTACTTGAGAGAAAACTCCCCACACGAGGGAAAGGATGTTAAATAAAATAATCACACATTGAAAAGAATAAGTATCAAAACAATTTAAATATTATACCCCCCTCTCAAATGATAAAATAAAAGTCTAGCAAAGCACATTGTGCTATGTAACTTTGAATATTTCACCACGAAATAACGTTTTCATCGTCGTTTCAAACATTTTTAAAGGCAAAAGCGACTAAATTAATTATTACACAACATTAATATCATGTTTAGTGAACATTAGAATAGAAACATTTTGTTTGAACATCGTATCTTTTTCCCTATGTGACGGTGTTACTCCAAGGCCCCAGAAAGCTCAGCGGTGGCTTTTGTTTCTGAAATCACTCTAATTTTTAATTCCAGATAAAATGCACTTTGAATAATGGCAATTTTTAAACATTTTTATGGTATTTGAAAATACCCCTGCGCCACCCAAATAAAAATAAAAAACAAAATACAAATACAAAAAAAAAAAACCCACTGTATACAGTGGGACTACTTCGCGGTTCGACGTTCGCGGCTTCAGAGCTTCGCGGTCTGTAACGGTTAAAAAAAAAATGTTTTTTCTTCGGAAGGGGCTTCGCTGCTTCGCAGATTTTCACTTTTAGCGGGTTTTTTCGGCAGAACATCAGCGGACGCGGGGTAAGGCGGCCGGCTGGATGGGACGGGGGGGAGTCACTTGGGCCGCGCGACGGAGCAAGTTCGGCAGACGCGGCGTCACACGGCGCGACGCGAGAAAAGGCGGCGGACGTGATCGGGCTGCCCCCGTTACTGGGGGGAGCCCGCTCGTCCGACGACCCCAGTAGCGCGGCGCGATGACAGGCAGCCGTCCGCGCGCGGCGGGCGAAAGGCGGCGGGTGAAAGGCGGCGTGCGCGGGACCCCCGTAACTGTGTCGGTGTCGTGCGTATCGCGCCCGAAAGTACCCGCGCTGCGGGAGTGACTGAACGGCACGGTGCGCGCAAGTAAAAACCCTGTCGTGAATTTGTCTTCGATCGTCCCAGGCGGACGTAAAATCGCCCAGCTGTACGACTCTTAGCGGTGGATAACTCGGCTCGTGCGTCGAAGAAGAACGCAGCTAGCTGCGAGAACTAATGTGTTTTGCAGCTGCGATTGGCTGGCAACCAGTTCAGGTTGTCCCCTGCCCACTGCCCAGAGATGGCTGGGATGGGCTCCAGCCCCCCCGCGACCCTAATAAGGATAAGCGGTGCAGATAATGAGATGAGATTTTTTTTTTTTCTGAAGGGGCGTCGCTACTTCGCAGATTTTCACTTTTAGCGGATGGTTTTGGTCCCCATTAACCGGGTCTAAAAAAAAAACAAACAAAAAAAATATATTATTATTATTATTTTTTTTTTTGGGAAGGTACGCCGCTTCTTCGTGGATTTTCACTTATCGCGGGTGGTTTTGGTCCCCATTAACCGCGATAACCGAGGTCTTACTGTATATCCAGGTGAGTTTCTAACACCTACCGCTGGATAGCGACTATGACCTCCATGATATCGGCCCACATAAATCACTTTGTATTTTGGAGAAGCAAAAAACTAGCATTTGTAAAATGTATTTTGGCAAACCAATTCAAACCTACAAATTCATGTTTCAGCAACATCAAGGTCCATTGCTGATGCTCACTTAGCATTGCTAGTTTGTTTACAAATGCAATTTCATAAACACATAATGCAACCAAACACCAGTTGTTACAAAATAAATGTATACTATAGTTAACTTATTATAAAGGGATAGTGTGTAATATTTAGTGCCTCCTAGTGGTACAACAAAAACTTTTATTCAGTAACGTTGATTTGAATGCAAGGCAAAAATACATGCACTATGATACCAATGTTCATTTTAATGAAAAATCATAGGTCGAAAAATTAGTATTTCTTTAACACCGGGGAATCCCCACTTAGGTCAGCGTCATATATGCCACCGCGATGTGCTCTGTGACACTGTGGCACTGGCACTCGCTCGTACCAGACAACCCAGTGCCATCCTGGTCAAATAATAAGCATTGAGACTTTAAGTATAAAACTTTAAATGTTAGGGTCATGTGCGTAAAACGTAAGAGAATGACCCAGCCACCAAAGGAGTCATGGGGAGGCTTTTCGGCAGAAGCTTTTGATATTCTGTCTCTGCACTGAGGACAAAGTTCCTTGGCTGCATCTGGTTTCCTTTCCTGGCGGCGATGGGCAAGGACCTTCAGCCGTCCGTCCCGTTGCTGCAGCCTTATTAAATTTGTTTTTCCATTGTGCCGTTTGGTATTTTGGCCCTGGAGGTTTGGAGGAGGTTATGTGAGAGTGTAGGAGTTGATAAAGATATAAACTCATTGCTGGCAAAAATATTCAAGTCGAGGCATTTATAAAGTTTAAAACTACTTGGCGAATGCAGGAGCCCAGCCTGGCCGCCATCTTGGTTGGCCGCCCAGGCCGAACTGACCACATCCAATACAGTAGACGTGGTTTATTGGAAGGTCGCACATGCGCAGTGAATGGATGGAGTCGCGCATGCGTATTATATTACATACAATAGAAAAACATTGAAAAAAACGTGGATCTTTGAAATGTGACTATGTGTGTGTGTGAATGATTACTTGTGTATTAAAAATAGAAAAACAGGTTAAACAAGTTAATTTCATAGCATGGGAGTCTGAGAAATAAACAACTAAAAGTAGCTTACTTTACAGAGAGCAGGGGTGTCAAAATCATTTAAGCATAAGGGCCAGATGCTAAAAAACTCTCATAGTGGCCGGACTAATAGATCAAAATTAAAGAGAGAGATATTGAGAGGGATAAAAAAAAGAGAGAGAGAGACAAAGAGAGAGAAAATATATGAGAAAGTCAGAGAAAGAGGAAAAAATACATATAGAGAGAAACAGAGAATAAATAGAGAGGCACAGAGAGAGAGAAATAGAGAAGAAATAGACAGTGGAAGTGAGAGAGAATGAAAGAGAAGACATAGAGAGAGGCAGAGAGAGAGAATGAGAGAAAAAATATTGAGACAGAGTAATAAAAAGAAAGAAAGGGAAAGACAGAAAATAGAAAGAGAAATAGAGAGAGAAACACAATGACAGAAAGAAAAAAATAATAAGAAAAGATAATTGAAATATAGAGAGGGAGAGAAAATGAGAGTAAAGGAGAAATACATAGAATGAGGGTGAAAGAGAGAGTAGGAATAGAATTAAAGAGATGGAGGGAAAGCAAGCAAGAAGAAGTAGATAGAAAGAGGAAGAGAGAAAAGAGAGAAAGAGAAAGATCAAGAAAGAGCATCTAGTGGACATATTTGAAACTGCAAGCCCATTTTTCTCTTGAGCTTCTCTCAGCGTATTCTTGTGGGCCGGACTAAAACCCTTGGTGGGCCTGCGGGTTGCATGTTCAACACCTTTATGTTAGAGTCTGGTGCGCAAAACATCAAACGTACAAATTGATGATACAATTTAATCTAGCTCCATCGCTGATGCTAGCTTCACCATTCGGTTGATCACAAATGCATCTTCAAAAATACAAACACCACTTGTTATATGTACATTTATTTGTTATTCTGCATATACTAATATATTCAGTGTTGTTGGGGTGGTCAACATAGAGACGCGACGACAAAAATGTTCTTGGGGAACATGCAAAGAAATATCACAAAATGTTCTCTTAGAGAAAATAAGAGAAAATGACTATGTACAATGAGAACCGCTCAGAATGATGCGAGAGCTGTCTAAATCCAAGGTACGGTAGCCCGAAAGAGATTATAAAGGGTTTTGTCTGTTTATAATGCATGATGCAAAGTAATACGCTTGCCAAGATGTAAAAGGAAGAAGCAAAACAACAACAAAAACAAAACAAAAAATCAAGAGCTATAGATAACCTGAGAACTCAATCTAGCCCAGGGGTCTCCAACCTTTTTCAAGCTGAGAGCTACTTTTTGCTACTTATTACACAAAGTGCACCTTGTTTGATTTGATGTTGTAAAACAAGAACTTATCTTTTACTACTTACTATGTTGTTACTATGCTATTACCAGGTTACTCAATGGAAGTAGACAAATGAGAGAAAAAAGACAGAAAGAAAGAGAAGCAAAGACAGAGAAATAGAGGGAAAAATGAGAAAACAAAGAGAAAAAGAGAGAGAAAAACCCCCAGAAAAATAGACATAGAGAAAAAACAGCAAGGGAGAGATTGAGAGAAAAAGAAAGCCAAAAAGGAAGAGAGGGGAAGAAGAAAGAGAGGACAGAAAGAAAGAGAGGAAAAAGAAAAAGACAAAAAGAAAGAAAGAAAGGATGGGATAGAAAAAGACAAAAAGAAAGAGAGTTAAGAAAGAATGAGGGGAAGAGAAAAAGAGAGGAATAACAAAGAAAGAGATAAAGAAAGAGAGAAAAGAAAAAGAAATGAAAAAGAAAGAGACAAAGAAAGAAAGAAGGAAAGAAAGCATGGATTGGGCTTTGTTTCATCAGAAGACTGAGACTCCTTTTGTTCCAGTGAGGTAAACCAAGATTTTACAACAAACAGGGATATAATATTTCATTTCGGACATGCTATGAAGATAATTCCTGATCATTAAAAAAGGTTTAACACTGTTTATGGGTTAATGATTTCATTATTGCTACCAAATTTATTTCCCCGTTACTTTTTTCTAAGACTGCGAGGGCTAGTGTCAACAATGACTTTTCATTCTTTTGCGGGATTCAATTCTCCTTTGTGATGTAAATACTGTATTTTATTTTATTTTTTCAAAAACGTGCATTATTTATTTGTGTCTCTCTACTGTTTTCCTTTTGGACTGATCAATCATTATCCATATCAAATTTAAAGCTGAAATTGAAATATGTTAGTAGTATTGCTTCCTTTATGATAAATGCTAAAGACTATATGAGGCTATGTGAAATAAATTCGAGTGGGAAACCCTGAGCACTACAGGCTGGCCGAGTCGGTAACCACCGAATTGGATTCTGAATTAAATAATTACAATTTAAATCAATTTACTCTACATTTGACTCAGTCAACCACAAATAAAAATATTTTTACTGGAAAATTACAATGCCCGAGCCTTGGTAGCAGGTTTTCAGAAAGGGTCCACAAGCAACTCAGCTGTCCTCAGTTCGCGCCTGGGCGCCCACCAGGTTGGAGACACCAAGACATAAACGACCTGATTTCTGCTATAAAATTAGATCTGTACAGCACCTCTCTATACATACATATGCCGATTTTATCAACGACACAAAAGTTTCATAAGTGTACCAAAAGTCGTGAAAACAGTGTTTGGCTCTCGTTTTTTTTGTTTGTTTTTTTTGGGGGGAAAAAATAGAATAATTCTCGGTGAAAATGTCAAACAGAATGTGGCCTTTTTTAAAATAGTGGTTTGTCTTGTTTTGGATTGGTATCGTTAAGGTGCCCGATGATTAAAAACAAAAATAAAATGTGAAATGATCTTAATCATGTCAAAAAGTGATACAGAAACATAACACACATTCATCAAACTTGGTTCATTTACCTGTTCCAAATCAATTTGTTTTTGACACTCTGTCTGGTTTTTCGATTTTGGCAACCAGGATGCAGCCTAATATGCTCGAGAAAGTACTAAAGAAGAGTAAACTATCCATCCATCTATCCATCCATCCATCCATCCATCCATCCATCCATCCATCCATCCATCCATCCATCCATCCATCCATCCATCCATCCATCCATTATCTGCACCACTTATCCTCAGCAGGGTTGCAAGGGTCCTGGAGCCCATCACAGCCATCCTCGGGCAGTGGGCAGGGGGCACCCTGAACTGGTTGCCAGCCAGTCGCAGGCCACACAGGGACAGACAATTCGCTCGCTCATTCACACCTAGGGACAAGTTGGACCGGCCAATTAACCTGACGTGCATGTTTTTGGAATGTGGGAGGAAACCAGAGGGCCCGGAGGAAACCCACGCAAGCACGGGGAAAACATGCAAACTCCAGATAGGGAGTTCGATCTTATGACCTCAGAACTGCTAACCACTGCGCCGCCGTGCTGCCCAAGAGTAAATTACTGCAAGTAAAATCAGTCTAAATCCTTGTTTCATTGTAAAATGTCCTATTCAAAAATATCGCATGAAATTTACTTTCTACAATCTCATTCTATTTTTAAACAGGTAGCATTTGAATTAAGTGTATCCAAACTACAATCCAGTGGCCATTTGCGGTCTGTCAGCCATATTTTGGCGGCCCGCGGCATGTAGTAAGATGTATGATTACGTGGAAAACATAAATCACATAAAAAAATATTTTTTCCTATTGCACTATATATACTTTTTTAAATAAACTTCCTCGTGAAAGAACAAAAAAAAATTCCATAAAATTAGCTTAACAATCTGGTGTGGAAGTAGCAGATAATTTTGCCCATTTAATATTTATTTTGTACTACGTATAATTGCTTAAAAATCGCAAATAACTTTCAATTGTTATTAAGTATTATTTTACATATTTTATTATTGATACCTTATTTTTCAAAATATTTTCAAAGTAAAAATAACAGCATAACAATTTGATGGGGAAGTAGTAGATAATTTAACCCATTTATGTTTTTTGTATTAAACATTATTGCTAAAAAAAATCACATATAACTAGTAAGTATTATTATACTATTATATTATAGTTACCTGTAGTTTTACTTTCCGAGTTAAAAAAAACAACCTAAAATTAGCATAAAAAGTGGAAGTAGCAGATAATTTTTCCCGTTCTATGTGTTTAACTAAAAAATAACAAATAATTATTAATTAATTATATATATATATATATATATATATATATATATATATATATATATATATATATATATATATATATAATTTTCCTTTTTATATCAAATTAAAAAAACTATATCTATAATGAGCATAACAATTTAATATTTTCAAGGATTGTTTTTGTTTTGTACTAAATATAAAAGCTAAAAAATGCAAAAAACGTTTAATTCAAGTTAAGTATTGCATTTCTTTTTTAAAAATAGTTGCCTTATCTCTTGAAATAATTTTCCCAGGTAAAATATGAAACTAATACCAAGAATCAACATAACTATCTGATCATTTTAATACATTTATTGTATTTTTGCACTGAACATACTTTAAAAAATACAAATATTGAGTATTCTCCTTATTTTGATATATTTTTCTTATTTTTCCTAGTAAAAAAAAAAAAATAATCCCCAAATTTAGCACAGCAATCTGATAAGTTTGCCCATTTTTATTTATGATTGCTCTAAATTTTATTCTATATAATAAGTCTTAAAAAAGATAAATAAATAATTAAAAAAACATTAAAACAAGCAAAATTCTATGCCAGCATTACAAGATACATGTAGAAAGACATAATATTTGCTTTGTTTTACTACCACTCCCTTCTATTTTGTAACTTTTAGAGTACAATTATATATGACTCATTTTCAAAATTATTTTTTTTAACATTAAAACTATTAAAGCATTAAAGCTATTTGGGTTTCTGTCCAAAATAAAAACATATGATTTGTATCAAAATTGAACCCTAATGCGACAAAATGTGATTATTGTGTTAAATATGCCTAATTATTATGTTTTTTTAATAGTTTGTGAAAAAATGTGGGGTCTTCTGAAATAAATGAAAGCAATCATGAGCATTAAACAGTGTCACAACTAAAACGACAACAACAACAAAAATACATGATTGGGAAATAATTTTTGTGTTTTTGTCTAATACTGTTTCAACTTCATAATAAAAATTGGAAAAATACATTTTTTTTCTGTCTGTACAAGTCCTCCGAAGACAGAAGAAAATAAAGTGCCGCCATTTTTGGCCTGCATAGTATTTGCAGTAGTCCAAACATATATAATGCATATATCTTATTAAATAATATACATATATATTGTACTCCCTGTCCACCCTTTTTCTTCTGTGTCGATGAGAAAGGGAGAAGTAAATTAAAGATAAATACCCATATAAACGTACCAGAATAATATTCCAGCCATAACTTGGAATTCGAGGCTAGAAGAGATGCTCTCTGTCAAGTAAACGAAAAAACAAATAAATAAATAAACGCACCCTACAAAAATAATAATTTTGAATCTTACGATCTAAGAGAGAGCCTTATTTTGAAAAGCTCTTCTTACATAAACAGGAAGATCATTGTAAATTTCTCTGTGTGCTCGATTTGGTCCGTGGGTATATGAAGGAATTTTTTTCATTTCAAATACAAAACTAGATTTGTTTACATGATAACGCATATAGGTATTTCATTTCATAAGTAGTCTTCAAGTTCAATTATTTTTATGGCTCTCGACCTACATTTGAAATATTATAATTAATTAGAATCATATAAAGAGTCTACTTTATTTTGCTTTAAAAACGTATATTTTAAAAGGTAAATACGCCTGAAACTATGCGATTTAAAGAGATGGGCATGGTTATAAGGGTAGGGATTTTTTTTTTTAATTAAACAAAGTAATTTGGACCGAGGTTTGCATTTACAGGTTATAATTCCGTAAAAAAATTTTTTAAAAAGACAAATAAATACAGTAGACCCCTGGGATACGTGTCCCCGTCTTAGGTCGTTCTTTACTTCACACTCTGGAAAAATATGTTTTCTTAGTCCGTCTTTATGCCGTTTCCCTCACTACACTATACCACATCAACAACAATTAATTTTGTATGCCCAAAAACTAATAAAATTCAAGTTTGTGCATATGTAGACCTACCACTCTAAGATGCTTGTGTGATATTGGTCATTATCATATAAATAGCTGGTCTGCTATTGAAAAAAAGCATATATATATATACAATTGGGTGAAGTAAGTTCCACATAGCCTTTCTCTCTTTTTATTTAGTTCACCATTTTGTGGGTATTCATTAGCCCAAGGCTAACAGTTTTGCTAAAGTGAAAAGCAAAAACATGATAACCATGGAAATGAACTCCCTCCCAATAATGCCTTTCTCTACTTTCAGTTCAGAATCTCATGTGCTTTGTAAAGCCATTGCGAATCTGAGATACAATACAGTATTTTTTGTACAGTATTTATTTGCTGTGATGCTAAAGTAAGAAGCAAAAACATGATAGTAACGGAAACCAAGCTTGGTATTATCAATTAAAAAGTGGGCACAGGAATTGTTACCCTTGCTAGTTGCAAGACTGTAACCAATCAATGATTGCAACTGATCGGAGGTGATCAAAGCAAGGAAATCCGATAGCATGCTAATTCTTACAAGTCTAATTCTTATCCCCCGGTGCATCCATCTGTTACCCCACTCAACCAGCTCAAATCAAACCAAAGGTAAAAATAAATACTTTTTTCTTCTATAAGTATATTTATTGATGTTAATTAATCCTACAGACAAGGGGTCTCCCGTGTGGTGCCCTCTAAAGACAGTTAAGGTGCCTGCGAACCTGTTTTGAAAATAGCTCACCAGTGCTGGGTAATTATGATTTTCGGGTAAAATGATTTTTTTTATTGATTGACTAAGTCTATTTAACCCTATTAAGAAGTAACATATTATCAACATTGTAGTAACATGATAAATTGTTATTGTAGAAATTCAGATAAATAACTTACAGTTTATGTTTAGTTTAAGTATTGATAGATATTTTTGAGCAATCAATTAAGAGAATTGAGTGAGAATATATTCATGTATTAAAGAAATTTATTTATCTTTTTTGCGATGTATTTCTAGGAAATACAAAAAAAAACAAATTCCAATTTATGGGTTTTATAAAGCGAATGAACAGTCTTTTTAGCTAGCTATCTGGCTACATTTTTAGCTATGTAGCTAACTATCTTCCAACTATTTTAGCTATTTAGCAAGCTATCTAGTTAGCTTTTTACATTTTTTGCAAAGTTTTTAGCTAACATTTGATCTTTTTTTACTAGTTATCAATCTAAATTTTGGTCTACTTTCTAGCTAGTTATTACTTATTTTTAGCTTTCTATCTGGCTTTTTAGTTGGGTTTTTACTCTTAGCTAGCTATTTAGCTCCTTTTAGTTTATTTTGTTTACGTTATTTTGTTTACCTGTTTACCTTTCTAGGTAAGCTTTCTCTTTGGCTATTTAGCAGGCCATCTTATTTTAGAAATTCATATTTGCACTAATTAGTGACAAAAAGTAGCTCACAGCTTGAAAAAAGGTTGGAGACCCCTGCTATAGACTTACATTACGCATAAGTACTATTGTACTGCAGGTTCAGCATCATCTAGTTAGCATAGGTTTCTACCCCCGCTATCCAGCAATTTCATATTGCAATCCCTACCTCTGTACGGATTGAAGACTTATCCAGGGGGCCTACTGTACCATTATTTATCTTTGTTTTTAGAACACCAAATTTGTTTTGCTAACTTTTGTGATTAAATACAACCCACGCACGATAAAGGACAGGTATGTCACAGGGACACTTTGCATTTCCCACAAAAAGTGATATGTTCATTTTCAATAAATATGGCGCTACAAAGGTTGCCCTGTCCTGTATTCCACATTGCGAACAACTGTGATTTCTTTTTTTTTCTCGTCCGGTGCTTATAAGGTCCCAGTATTTACAAGCACCTTAAAAGTTAAGTTTTTGTTTTTTGTTTGTGCATGCTTATTTACAGATTGGAAAAAGATGTGGTCTTTTATATACGGTCTTTTATGCGGTCCCTCAGTGGGCGTTTCCATATCGTGTTTGCGGGACCTGATGGTCACATACTGGTCTCACAGGTGGGCGAGAGCCCGCTGTCGCCGGAAATCAAGTGTATGTCAGGCGTGAAGTTGTGGTTGTCCGCTTTGTGTTCATTTTCGTCGGACGTCCCGACCGAGCTGTAATTTTGCATGGTGGTTTTGGGTGATCGGGGGAGGCCGGTAGCACCTGCAGCCTCCGTTAGTCGGTTGTCCGAGGACGGGCCGTCGTCCCCGGGTGGGGTGTCCACAAGGGGTTGGAGAAACTCCCCCTCTTCAACATGGCGTTCCTCCAGGAGAGCCTCCGCGCTGGCCATTAACAGCGACCTCTCGCCGTCTGGCGACTCCTCCTCCAAAACGCTTGAGCTGATGTCTCCAGGGGATGTGGTACTGGGTGGGGTTGGTGGACCATCGGCTGTCTTTCCCACCTTGATCTTTAGAGGGTTGCCCGCACTCAAAGACTTTTCTAAGTTCTCCACCATGCTGTTGAAAGTTTCACCTTCTTCGATGTGGAGTCCCGAGCAGGATTGATAAAAAACGTCTTTGTGGACGTCGTTGGGAGTTACCGTCACATGGAGGGGGGATAGTACCTGGAGGTGTCGACTCTTGGCTCCGACTACCTCCTTCATCTCCAGCTCTTCTTTGCTTGTTTCAGAACTGCGAAATCTTTTGGGTGAATCTGGGACGGCGGTGGTCAGGTTGGTTACAGACTGCGACTTAGTCATCTGGTTGTACAGCTCCTCTAGATTCTGCACGTTGAGGTGCTGGGGGGACTTGTTGGTCCACTTTGGACTCCCAGTGGTTGTGATGGTGACCCTGTGAGGGGAATTGGGCGCAACAGCCGCGTTGGATTTGAGGTTGCTGTCCGAGCGCGCCAACCTGGCGGAGCCTCCCCAACGGTTAGGTGACAGGTGGTTGTCCACAGAGGTTTTTTCCTCGCTTTTGTCCACCACCACATCCATGAGCTCCATACTCCGTGCAAAGGCATCTTTGAGGTTCATGGAGACTATGCTGCCGTTGCGCTTTGCTCTTTCCAACGCTTCCCGTCTCTTAATGGCTTTCTCCTGACGCTTCTGCTCTTTGTAGAACTCGGAGAAGTTATTGACAATAATAGGGATGGGCAGGGCGATGACTAACACGCCAGCGATGCAGCAGAGCCCCCCCACAATCTTTCCAGGTAATGTCTGCGGGTATATGTCCCCATAACCCACTGTCGTCATGGTGATGGTGGCCCACCAGAACGAGGCGGGTATACTGGTGAACTTAGTGGCGTCTTCGTCCTTCTCAGCAAAGAATACCAAGCTGGAGAAAATCATAATGCCCATAGCCAGGAACAAAATAAGCAGCCCCAGCTCGTTGTAGCTCCTCCTCAAGGTGAACCCCAGGGACTGCAGCCCCGTGGAGTGCCTGGCCAATTTGAGGATCCTCAAAATTCTCATTATCCGGAATATCTGAACCACCCGTCGGACGTTCTGAAATTTGAGAACGCTTTTGTTGGACTCTGTAAGGAAGATGGTGACGTAGTAGGGTAGGATGGCCAGCAGGTCGATGACGTTCAGCGGGCCCTTGAAGAACTTCCATTTGTTGGGGGAGGAAAGGAAGCGCAGAAGGTATTCCATTGTGAACCAGGCGATGCACACGGCCTCCACGTGCGCCAGCTGCGGGTTGTCGTTGGCGTTGCCGAATTCGTCCTTCTCCTGAAGCTCTGGCAAGGTGTTGAGAGACAAAGCAATGGTGGAAAGGACGATGAACAGGATGGATATGATGGCCAGGATCTGTGGAAAAACAGACCGATAGAATAAATATATATATATATATCCATCGATCCATTATCTGCACCGCTAATACTCAGCAGGGTCGCGGGGGTGCAGGAGCCCATCTCAGCTGTCTTCAGGCAGTGGACAGGGGACACCCTGAACTGGTTGCCAGCCAGTCGCAGGGCACACAGGGACAGACAATTAGCTCGCTCATTCAGACCTAGGGACAATTTGGACCGGCTAATTAACCTGACATGCATGTTTTTGGAATGTGGGAGGAAACCAGAGTGCCAGGAGGAAACCCACGGGGAGAACATGCAAACTCCACACAGGAAGTTCGATCTTATGACCTCAGAACTGTGCCGCAGACGCGCTAACCACTGCATCGTCGTGCTGCATCGTCGTGCTTCCCAATATATATATATATATATATATATATATATACATATAAGTTAATGAAGTAGTTCTAATGGAAACTTTTCTCTTGGTGATCAGGACCTAACCGCGTGACGTTACTGACACAAGCCTTTTATTTTACGGGAAATGGGGAGTCATGCACGTTAGGCAGCAGTCTGGGGTGAAATGATAGGAAGCCAGGGGCCGATGAGTTCGATACCAATTTCCCGAGTTGCTATCGGACAGATGGGGTCGATAACGGACAGGACGGGACAGACAGGATAAATAATGAGACAGAATGTCGAAAATAAACAGGACAAACTAGACAGGAACGAAAACTGGAGAGAATAATAAACAGGACAAAACTAGACGGAAACGAAACTGGAACCCAATATAAAACAAGACAAAATAAACGGGAACAATATGAAATGAAATGAAATGATCTGCATTTCTATAGCGCTTTTCAAGTCAATGACTTCCCAAAGCGCTTTACAATGTGCTCCACATTTCCCAATAGCGGCCTTGCAGCCATTTAAGGCGCTAACCTGCTTATTGGGGGTATTAGGGGTTCAGTGTCTTACCCAAGGACACTTCGACATGTAACACGGACGAGCCGGGATTCGAACTGGGATCCCTTGATCCCAAGACGAGCGCTCTACGGACAGGAGATACCAGGAAACAGGAAAACAGGACCGAGTCAGAACCCACGTATTGCGGGGCAGAGGTCCGTTGACGGACTGACAAAGGAAATATGAAAGCAATGAGCTTAAAAAGACGGAAAGCCAATCTATCAATGAGCCTCAGCTGGCGCCACACGGGCGGGGCAATTTGGGCGCCATGGCAACCGTGACAGATCCTAAAGTTGTCCCCACTGTCCCTTTATGTGTCTACAACAAAAATACTACAACAGAAATATTTCAAAAATATTACAAAATTAATCCAAAACTAAATATCAAATTCAGTGCTTGAAAACAGAAAACTAATAAATTATTTTGTTTTCATTCTGAAAAGCAAAAAAAACAAAAAAGACAAAAACAACATAGAAATACCACAAATATACTACTGCAGTTGAGTAATACTATCATACAAAAACACAACTACAGAAGTAGTACTAAGGAAATACTACAGAAATAGTACAAAATACTCCAATGGAAATACACTACTGCTGAAATTCTTCAAAAATACCAATACAGTAATACTATAATACAAAAACACAGTTACAAAAAATACATCTACACTAATATTATAAAAAGACTTCAGATATACTACAAAATCCTACTATGGAAATACTACAAAATTACTTCTGCAGAAATACTAATAAAAGACTATTAAAATAAAACTATAGTAATAATACAAAAATAGAATAATCTGAATTCAACTATGGAATTACTTTTAAAATACTACATAAATACTACAGAAATATGACAAATTACTAATATGGACATTTTACAAAATACTACTACCGAAATACTACAGAAATACTCCACAAATAAACTACACCAACACTAGAATAATATTACAAAAAATACTAAAAAGTACTCCTATGGTAATACTTCATCATAAATATTTCTATGTAAACACTACAAAAATACCACTAGAGTAATACTATAATACAAAACTACTACTGCATAAATATCACAAAAGAATACTAAATATATATTACTGAAATTATACTATGGAAATACTTTTAAAATACTACATTGATACCAAAGAAAATTTACAAAAATACTACTATGGAAATATTTTGAAAATACGACTGCAGACACTAGAAAATACTACGACAATAAAACTACAGTAATACTCCCAAAATACTACAAAAATACAAAAAGTTACAAATACAGTATTATTACGAACTTAATATCAAATTATGGCTTAAATAGGGTACCTTCTAAACTAACCCCACTTTGATAAAACTAATCTATTCAAAAACAACTAAAAATAAATATAACATGCCAATGTATCCATGTATACTTATTCATAAATCCCCCCAAAATCTAGGTTTCCACGATAGGCCCCTTGGGCAAATTTTTTAACCAGATGCTGCACCTGACTCCAAATAATTTCCCGCACTGTCATAGTGCCTCAAAATTCAAGGACATTTTTTGGCTCTGTTGGTAGTAAAGACTGAATCAAAGTATAGGAGCTTCATGTAATGCTCTGAAGGTATTAGCATTCCAATCAGATGTCAGGATGGAACCTAGCGTCACCCCTCGCTCTCCATCTCTAAAAGTAGACAGACGCTTTTCGGACGTGACCCTAAATCGGACCCCTATTCCGCCGATAATTGCTTTTCATCTCATCAGCATTCAAAAGGGGACAACATCTTTTTCGCCTGTGCTGCCACAACTCCCTTGTCAGCTTTACGTTGGGGTTGTGTGACACCAGGGATTGAGTCCAAAAACAAAAGCTTCCGTGATGAAAACTTACAGGAGGGGTTGGGGAACTGCCGGACTGAAGAGAATGACTGTTTGGAGCAGGCTTGGGCAATAATTTTTGGGTTTGTACACCTTTTTCATGGCCGCATCCCAGCACTTTTCAAGCACTTTTAATTTTGCCAGTACCTTCAAAGAAAGAAATCCAGCGCTGATCAAAATAATGTTTTTTTGTTGTGGTTGGCTTTGATGACTAAAATAAAGTTGCTATCTTGCTGCTGGCACCCACTTTGTGTCTCTTTCTATTGTTATAACTAATTGCTTATAAATAACTATCAATAATGAACTAGATTTTTTGTCCATAAAGCCCAAGAACTGGAATTTATTTATTTGAATTTACAAACTAACTACTTAAGAGTAGAGTATAGTGAATAAAATATATCATTTTTGTCATTGTTACAATATGGGTTGAACATATTGTGACAACGAAATTGGACGTGGCACTCCAGTTTCACATTTAACACATCATAACAGTGAGGATAACATGTTATTACTATGTTTTTACTATCTTATTAACAGGTTAATTATTGAAAATAAGGTTAAATAGACTCAGTCAACCAACAAATAAATTGTTACAAGAAAATCACAATGACCCAGTACTGGTGATCTATTTTCGGAACAGGTACTCTGGCACCTCAACTGTCTTTAAAAGGAACGTTGGACACCCCTGCCGTAAAACTTCTCTCAAACAAAAACATTCTCATCTCTTGATCCGTGAAAAAAAAATGTGAAGAGGGTTTTATTATGATCAGGGATTTTGCTGCAGCAGTGGAGATAAACACACTTCAATGTGACTTTTAATCACACTTTTTTTTATTACTTATGTTCCTAAAATAGATCCATTCCCTCAGTAGACCATCAATTCAATGTAATAATGATCATCGTGCATTTATTAGAGACTTAACGACTTATTTAGTTCTTTATTGGGGTCTCACCTTAATGAATCCACTTTTATATATAATACTTGGCATGGTGTATATTCATTTTGCATATGACCGGGCTCATTGTCATCTGTTTGAGCTCGGATCTTTAATCACTCTTTTGATTCCCGTTGTTTATTTTGTCCTCTTTTATTAATTTTATGCAGAAGGAAATCACACCAGCTGAGCTCCAGTTTGCAATCTGAAGTAAAGAATTAGTAAAGTAAAGAAGACTAAAATAATCCTCGTAAATTCAAGTGCTTTAATAAACAATACAATACAAATAGTAATAATCAAATAAATAAATTAAGCACGTGTAGCACAAAGTAGTAGCGTGTGTGTGTCTGTCTGTGTGTGTGTGTGTGTGCGTGTGTAAAACCCTTCCTATATGTAAAAATATTTTTTAAAACAGTAAGTTTGAATCAAAGATACTGGTTGGTTGAGGATAATAATACATTTTACTTCAAAAGACACCCAGGTTGGCTGTACACAGAATATCAAACAATAAAACAAGAATACAACAAGGAAGTAGTAAATACCAAATACAACCAAAGTAAAGTTTAAATTAGAATTAAGGAAACTGACTGCTATATGTTTCCTCAAGGTCGATGTTGAATTGTTGAATGCAGAAAACTCAGTTTGTTTAGGGAAACAAAATAAACATTGATATTGTAGCTTGTACCAGCTCAGTAGCCTAGATGGTAAGGCGCCCGCTTTGAGACTGGGAGGTTCGGGTTCGCGCCCCGGCCGAGTCATTCCTAAGACTTAAAAAGTGGTCGGCGGCGCCCTCTCTTGGCTGCGGCTGCATCGGGTCAGATGCAATCGACATTTCGTTCTGTGTACATTGTTACACAGAATGACAATACAAGGAAATTATTATTATTATTATTATTATTGTGTTTGGCACTCTTTTTAAGGGGAACATGCTTTTGATGTGAGGCCAGTCCCCGTGCTTGCGTGGGTTTCCTCCGGGCACTCCGGTTTCCTCCCACATTCCAAAAACATGCATTTCAGGTGAATTGGCCGGTCCAAATTGTCCCTAGGTGTGAATGAGCGAATGAGTTGTCTGTCCCTGTGTGCCCTGCGATTGGCTGGCAACCAGTTCAGGGTGTCCCCTGCCCACTGCCCGAAGATGGCTGGGATGGGCTCCAGCCCCCCCCGCGACCCTAATGAGGATAAGCGGTACGGCTAATGAGATGAGATGAGATTATATATATATATATATATATATATATATATATATATATATATATATATGGCCCTTTGTGTCTTCTTGTGATTAAGGGCGTCACAAATAAAAACCCCACTTTCTCATTAAGGCTGGGGCCTCAAACTATCCTCCTGAGGGCAGCAAATGGCCCCCGAATTGTGAGTTTTAGGCCCCTGTTTTATACTAACAGGATGTGAATGATGTGCTGACCTGATATGGCACAATAAAAGCACTCCGACTTACTTAAAGATTAATGAGAGCGATGCTGAGCAAACACAGAGAAATTGAATTGCAATTGTGATATTGATGGATCTTTAGAGTGGCTGGATCAATGGTTATAGCAACGTAGTCCTATATCCTTCTCGGATAATCCAGAGGATGCAGGTATGCATCCATCCATGCCTGCATGCATGCTTTGGGGTGCAAAAAATGTTATTATGCAGACTCGGCAAGTTTTATGTAAGTTCAACAGGTATATCCTGGAGTAGGTCAAAAAATAGAACAATTTGAAGTACAAAATATTTTGGTGGGGAAAAAGTGCTTTAGAAGCAGGAAAACTGTAGAACCGAAGATTCTGACTTCCTTAAAACAGGATTCATGGCAGCCCCCAGGATGATAGTTTGAGGGCCCCGCCCGATTATAGCAAGTTAAAGGGAAAGTGGGTATTTTTTGCCCACTAGATGTAGCTGTATTCTGTCGTGCAACCGTAAATGAGTGCCAAAAATGCAATGGAAGAGGAAAATATACAGAGACTCAACGTGACCAAAACTCACCCTACCAGTACTTTTGAAAAGAAAAGAACATAATAAAATAAAATCATTAAAAAAATATATGAAAAGAAAAAAAGGACAAAGAAAGAGAAAAAATAAAAGAAATATGACAAAAAGTAAAACGTTGGAGAGAAAAAGATGAAAATCCTTCCCTTTTTTGTTTCTTTCTTTTTCTCCATTTTCCTTTTTGTTTAATTTAATTTCTCCTACTTTTATTATTTTTAAAAGAAAATCTATTTTATATTCCTTTAAAAACATCTTTCCCCCTTCCTTTTGTCTTTCTTTGAGAAAAGCTGGGTAACAAAAGAATTAAATATATATATATATATATATATATATATATATATATATATATATATATATATATATATATATATATATATATATATATATATATATTGTTAAATCGTCCTGTCTTATATCTTGCTCCAGTGTCCGGTATCGATCCCGCCTGTCCCATCCTGTCTGATATCCTGCGCCAGTATCCGTTATCAATCCCGTCCAGCTCGCCCTGTCCGGTATCGATTAAAAGAATTAAATATATATATATATATATATATATATATATATATATATATATATATATATATATATATATATATATATATATATATATATATATATATATATATATATATATATATATATATATATATATATATATATATATATATATATATTGTTACCCAGCTTTTCTCAAAGAAAGAAAAAAGGAAGGGGAAAAAATGTTTTTAAAGGAATATAAAATAGATTTTTAAAAAAAATAATAAAAAATAATAAAAGTAGGGGGGCAGCACGGCGGCGCAGTGGTTAGCGCTTGTGCGGCACAGTTTTAAGGTCTTGGGAACCTCCTGTGTGGGTTCAAATCCAGCTACCGACCTTACTGTGCGGAGTTTGTATGTTCTCCCCGTGCTTGCGTGGGTTTCCTCCGGGCACTCCGGTTTCCTCCCACATTCCAAAGACATGCATGTCAGATTAATTGGTCGGCCCAAATTGTCCCTAGGTGTGAATGAGCGAGTGAGTTGTCTGTCCCTGTGTGCCCTGGGATTGGCTGGCAACCAGTTCAGGATGTCCCCTGCCCACTGCCCGATGATTGCTGGGATGGGCTCCAGCACCCCCGCGACCCTACTGAGGATAAGCGGCGCAGCTAATGAGATGAGATGAGATAAAAGTAGGGGAAATTAAATTAAACAAAAAGGAAAATGGAGAAAAAGAAAGAAACAAAAAAGGGAAGGATTTTCATCTTTTTCTCTCCAACGTTTTACTTTTTGTTATATTTCTTTTATTTTTTTCTCTTTCTTTGTCCTTTATATATATATATATATATATATATATATATATATATATATATATATATATACATACACACATATATGTATAAACAAGCGGTAATAATTGACCAGGGATAATGGATAGTGGGCGCTTGAGTAAAGTTCATTTCAGCAAGAACAACTGGAAAAAAAAGGGCCACCACAAATTTTGTCCTGCAGCTCCTGGCTATAGTCAATCAGGGAAAATGAATCACAACCAAAACAGTGCCTTTCATTTTAAGCGGGCCATAACAGCACACCTCCCGACAAAAGGGTTTTTTGCTGGTCCCTGCTCGTAGCAATATGGGATTGGGGATAATTGATCATGACTGCAAGAGAGCAGTTCAATTTTCGGCACCAATAGCTAAAGTTAAACATTTTATAAACTCTTTGGTGGCTGTACTACCCAAGTAAAAAGCAAGTATTAAGTTATAAAATCACCCTCGAGGATGACCCAGCCCTGTCGGGATGGCATGTTGCCAAAAACGTGTCTCCGACAGACCTGGGGACTTCCGGTCAGGTGTGATTTTATTGACACAAACAGGAAAAGGAACATACATGAGCGCGACTTCAAAATAAAAGAATATAAGATTGATAAACGTATAAAAGATATAATTAGACTGATGTTTGAAACGTGACTTTATGTGTGTGTGAGAAAGATTGTTTTTATATTTAGGAATATAAAAACAAGTTATTTTCATTGCATTGAATTCTGGGAAATGCACATATCCAAAGCGGCAAACTTTACAGGTTGTAAATAGGAAAAAAATCTATCAGGCCTGACAAAATTGCGCCCTGCCAGTTCCAATCTGGTGATAATGGACCGCGGTCATATGAGTGGAGTACAGTTTTTGGTGGACAGAACAGCAAAAGAGATGAACCAGGCCTGACAAAGATATGTACTGCTGGCTACAGATCGCATATTGCTGCGATAATGGATTGCGGGATATTTTTTTTTAGATGCATTGAGGCACTGAAGTACGAAAGTACCGAGGAATTACACTGTAAACTGCTGTTGTGTGTTTTTAAAATCAAAGTTTTGACTTTTTATTCTTTTTGACAACGTCATCGCTGAACTTTAAACGCACCCTCCTGGCATCTTTCTGTGAAAGGGGGCGGGGGGGGGGGGGGGGGGGGGGATAAATTGGGGTGTTTTGAGGGTGAATATGAGGAAAAACTTTGTTTACCGGCAAAGACAAGCTGCTTTCTTTACTAATGAGATCCTTCCCGCCCTCTTGCTATCATTGATGTGCACTGCATGAATAAATGCATGTGCTAGGCTGGCTTCGGGAACAGCAACAGATGATTGGCACACCAGGGACCCTTAATCTACATGAAGTAACCAGACTTCCTAGCTGTATATTAAAGTTTTGAAACCCCGGAGTGTTGATTTGTAATCAGATTAATGGTTTGCATTTGTGTTTCATATTTCGGGCGAGAGATTAGTATTATTGTGTGTCAGAATAAAATGTTGCCAAATGTCAACAACTATTATAATTATTCAATTGGAGACCTTTATATTGAAAAGCAACTTCAAGAATGCCAACCAGTCGCAGGACATGCCTCCCGTTACTGACATCAGTGTCATTCGTATTAATCGTGAACTAATTAACCTAAAAGTATGGATGGATATAAATAAATTCTCTTTAAATTTAAATAAAACCAAAATAATATTCTTTGGTAATCGCAAGGCAAATCAAGATTTAGAAATAAAAATGGATGGTGTTGCAATAGACATTGTATCAAAAATTGAGTTTTTAGGGGTCATAATAGACAATAAAATAAGTTGGAAAACACACAAAAGACACATACAAACTAAGGTATCTAAAATCATTTCAATAATTAATAAAGCCAAATTTATTTTAAATTATAATGCATTGTATTTATTATATTGTTCTCTAGTTCTGCCATATTTAACATATTTGTCATGTCCTGCACGGTTGTCATGGCGCCCAGCTGGCCCCGCCCCTTGACACCGGCTGAGACGCATTGGACTGATGCCTGCTGCCAGATCATTGCTTAACCTTTTTGAAAACCTGTTCATGCCTGTTTGATCAGAGTAATGCCTAGATTGTAGTTTTGCCTGCCTTTGAACCTGCCTTGTTTTTTTTTGGTCCGTTTGTGTGTTGGACAACTTTTCTTTCTCAATTAAAGTGACAGATCATCTACGCAAATGAGTTCCGACTTCCTGCTTCCCGGCCCGATTCGTGAAGTCTGGGGCAATAGTTACAAAAGTTCACTACAGCCCCTTTTTATCCTTCAAAAACCTGCAATAAGAACCATACACAGGGTATGATATCGGGATCATACCAATATTTTATTCATGCAGTCCAAATTATTAAAATTGGGAATTTAGTAAAATTTTTCACTTCACAACGGTTATTTAAGGTCAACAAAAACATATTGCCAGAAAACATACAACAATTTTTCACTAACTTGAGGGGCTGTAGTGAATTCAAAATCCCAAAGGTGAGAACCACCAGGAGAAGTATGTGTGTGTCTGTGTGTGGAGTCAAACTTTGAAATAATTTACAAGATGAGATCAAACAATGTCCAACTATCCATGTGTTCAAATTTAAATACAAAAAAGCATTACTGGCGAAATACAGGGATGAAGAAAATGGGATATGAGGGAGATTGGAAATACTGCGTTTAAAACTATGGTTAACTTGTTGTTATTGTTGGTATTATATCAGAACTGTTATTATAAATATTATGTTTATTTTTATTGTTGTTATTATCATTGGTGCCAAAGTGACATTTGGTAACTAGGCACATTATAACATTGAGGGATGGGTATTACGAAGATTAGTGTATAAAATATGTGATTACTGTAATTTTTATAATTATTGATATCCGACCTATGTAATAAGTATATCCATGGGATTTTGTTATATTAGACATAAGAGGAAAGGAAGATTTGTAAAATGTATTTATAGGGAAGATAAAGGGGTAAGGAAAATAAGCATCTGCTTCTGACTACCCCTTTTCGAACATGTTATGTGACATTATTTTGTTGTTGACTCATTGCTTTTGTCCTGTTTTTATTTTAATGTTCGAAATAAAAAGTTTTCATTCATGCATTCATTCATTTAAAAGCCCAGGCGCAAATGCCTCTCTTTCTCTTTTCTTTACGCACTTCTTCCTCGACAGCGTTCCCAGAGCGAGGACCTGGTTGTTTTTTGCCCTCCCAGACCATGTTGACAAAGAAGGCCAAAATCCCTAGCAGGCCCTTCAGCATGGAATCCTTCCGCACGGCAATGACAAGGCCTGGATGGCCCGTAGATAGGTCCCTCCCTATCAGTTTCCCAAAAAAGTGGAGAAAGATCCAGCTTTTTCCAGGGCCCTTCCCTGATCTCCCCCACCCCCTTCCAGTGTTGCTTTGTCTGACCCAAAGGTTAACGCAACAAACCGTTTTGGTGCTTAATTTGAAATGCTATGAAATAATTCCTGATATTTAAATGAATTGATTACATTAAAAGAGAGGTTTTCTACCATTACTTTCATTCCTGCTAGATAATTTCTCCATCCCATCCCCCTCTTGTCCTTTGTTCTTTCGTTTGATTTTCCTTGCCATGTAAATAAAACATAGTTTGTTAGAATGGAACCACGTACATTATTTATTTGTGTGTTTGTATATATTTTCTTTTGGACTGATCAATCATTATTAAAATAAACTAACTGAAAAATCGATATTTTAAAGCTAAAAATACAAACAAAAGGGGCTATTTTGGGACCTAATTCGGGTGATGAGTTGTATATTATACTTTTTTTAGTTCTGTTATTTTTGTAAGTACTTAACACTTGAATGCATGACCTACCTCGACATACTCTTCCATTAGTGGAGTCGGTAATTAGTGGGGAAAAAGTATACCAAGAAAATGTATAAAATACCAGCATTAAGGGATTTTTGCTGAATTTTAAAGGATTGCCAAGGGGTTAAACTTAACAAACAGTGCCCTCTTCTGTGAAGCTTTGTTAGGGTTGCTGTCAATAAATCATTGAAAAAAAGGCAGTGTCATACGATTACACAATCACACTTATGTCAAATCGCAATGTCGATTAGATTTCGGTTAATCGTGCAGCCCTAGTGTGCATCTTAAAATACGAATAAAAGAGCGTTGTACAATAGGCAAGGTAGAATTAAGAATCAATAAATGGTGGTTCAAAAGGTGTAAAACGTTCTAGAAAGGGCTAATATACACTACTGATTAGAGGCTAAAATACAGGGATGCGTCACTTAGCTGGGGGTGAGCCGGAGGATGCATGACTAGAGATTGACCAATATGGGTTTTTCAAAGCTGATACCGATACCGATTATTCGTATTAAGAGTAGGCCGATAACTGATAATCTTTTGTTGTTAAGACTTAAAAATTGGCATGAGAAATGTTTATTAATGCAAAAAGACACAATTATTATTTCTTATCAATTCAGATAAAACTTAAATAGCTGTGTTTACAGTAAAAAAACAACAACACAAAAGTGCAGGAAATAAAATTAGGCTTAGTAGCAACTCGAATAAAGGTACATAAAAAAATAGCTCACTGAAACGTTTTACAATAAAAACATAAAAATGTCAATACAACCAATATGACTTAAATTCAGTTAATACAAAAAGTGCATAGAAACTTTAACTCAGCTCACAAATTGAAAAGTGTGGGAACTCCTGTTTTAGAGCCAGATTGACAAACTAATAATATGATAGTAGCTCATCACTTCCACTTTTGACATTTCAAGTTTCAAAAATGCCCAAAGTGTATTGAAAAAAAACATTAAAAGAAAGACCTTAAAAGATTTTGAGCTGCGAACCCCCCCAAAATGTTTTCCCCCCAAAGGTGGCTAAGGCAGTAGTGTATCAATTTCTCCACTAGGTGGCAGAAACAAACTCTAACCACACTTTTTTGCTTCCTCCAGTCCCGAATGTGTCTGGTGTGCGGTTGCCTCTGACCGCGCACACATTTCATGTTTAACGATACATCACTAGGGAAATATTAATCGTCATTGCGGTGCCTTCCCTCTGAAGCACATTAGGCTAATGCTCTGCTAAGTGAGTTTGCGGCCATATCAGGAAGGTTACATCACAATTAAGCTCGAGTCTCATCAGAGTATGACATCACAGGGGTGTGGTCAATGTGTCGGGTGTTTGGCTTAAACTCTTAGTGGCGTGGCAGCGGGTGCACTGCTCAGAAGTTTACTACAAACCTACTGTATGTCACAAATGTAAGTTAAAAAAGATACTCATTAAACAATACGTTTTGTCTGCAATTTGTTCGTTCTCTCACATAGGGGTGCGCTAACTGTGTAGGGGTGCACAGCACGCATAATGTTGGGAATAAAGCCATTATAAATAATGCTGTAACGTAACGACATTATTTCTTTTGTAATGGGGTAATCAAACTAATTGTTTTTGCCGCCGTTACCATTACTGACAGTCAAAAGCCGTGCCTTATTTTAAATAAATCGAGAAGAGGCGTGTTGGCGTGGACGGGTGTTTACCTCGTACAACTGTTAAAATTGTTACACACCGCTCGTGCTCAGTAAAATTGTGGCATTAGGGGAATGCGTTTCTTATGTTACTAAGCACATAACATCACATAGAAGGATTGGACAGTCACGTTATTTTGTTTTACTGTTTTACTATTAGTTCGAACAAAATATTTAAAGTGTAGTTGCCTATTTCTACTTGAACAGTTCTCCCAGCTTGTGAGAGTTATATTTATGTATTTTATACTGCAGTGTTAAAATGCACTTTCTATTGTTGAACTGGTTACTTTTGTCGTGAGAAAATACTTCTAGTACAGTAGCATATGTACGTACTTGAGCAGTTGTCTGAGTAGAAACTGTGATTTATTCGATAAAGGTGAACTCACTTTACAGTAATTTACAGAGGACCTTTGTGGTGAACACAATACTTGAGTAGCATATTTCTGCTTGACCAGTTGTCTCAGGTTGTGAGAGTGAGATTTAACTTATTAAACTCACTCTAGATTGTTTACTGCTGATTTGTTATTTATTCTATTGATTATTGTATATATTCATTTCACTTCAAGTGGAGGATAAATCTAGTCAAGTCAAGTCACATTTATTTATATAGCCCTTAATCACAAAAATGTCTCAAAGGACTGCACAGGATTACAATTAAAAAATTACACAATTACCTGATCTTAAACCAGCATGCGGGCAAGGAACAACTCAAAAACCTCAATGTGAGGAGAAAAGAGAAACCTTGAGAAATGACCTCACATGTGGTAATGCCCCTTCCAGGATTGACCAGGGTGAATTACAATTAGCATTACTGTACACATACTAGTAAACATTAGGTAAGATGTTGATGTTCAATATATATTACAAGGTTTTACTAACAGTTTCTTCTCTATTCAACTGAATTGAATACTGCTCAGAAAATTTCGATTTTTTTGACATACAACAACCATTTTTTTTAAAGCCACTGAAATAGTTAATGTCCCTGAGAGCTAGTTATTTTTACCACAGAGTAACTCAGTTACTGACTCGGTTACTTTTTGGAAGAAGTAATGAGTAACTATAACTAATTACTTTAGACATTGTCAACATGTAATATAGGTCATTCATAAGCTATCAACCAACATGGGTTTTTCAGGGCTGATACCGATACCCACTAGTACAACCCCTAACAAAAAGTATGGAATCACCAATCTTGGGCAAGCCCTCACTCGGACTTTTCATTTTGTAGAAAAAACTCAGATCACAAACATGAAACATTCGTAAGGTCATCCCAAAGTTCAAAATATTGGTGTTCGGAAACACGAAGAGAAATTAAGAAAAAATATTGCAATGGTCAGTAAATGTTACATTAATAGAACCAGTGTAGGGAAATAACTATGGAATCACTCAATTCTGAGGAAAAAAAAAATGGAATCAGTGCATTTTGAGTATAAAATAACGACACACCCAGTCAATTCTCTTTTCTTAATTGGGCACCTGGCTAAGATTAAGTCTGCTCATTAGTTAGACTTAAACGTGTCCTCTTGGATGTGACTGTAGGGGGCAGTAACGCTTCACATAACAACTCGATAATGAGGACTGGAGCCACAATCTGCGTCATTTTTATACACTTAAAAAAATAATCTTCATTTAATAGCCTGGTCTATTGAGTCAGACTGCCAGGAAACACGGCAATGGAGATAATGTAAAGCATTTTAAAGCACTTCCCCCAAATTCAAGCATTTCCTAACCTTCAAAATAAAACCTTAAAATTCGAGTATTTCCAGAGATTTCAAGCACCCATACGAATCCTGAACCTATCCTCGAAAAGCAGAGACCATTAAAATGACAAAATCAATTAAATCTGGGCAACCTGTGGGCGCCACGTAAAGAAAACCATCCAAATTCAGAATTTCCTGCCCTAAAATGTCAGCGTCTATTGATTGAGTGACCACAATCCCAGCAAGAGTGGAAAAAGGTTGAGAAACTGGCGGGCAGAGTTGCTGAATAACAACATTTCTTTTGCTTTGAAATCCATCTTTGAATCAGAAAACGAACATAGTGTGAGGACGGTAGTGTGTCCGGTAGAGAAATTATCTCTAAAACAAAAAACAGAAATGTCAACCCTCAACAATAATTTCTGAAAAATGCTCTGAGATGTTGATTGGAAAGTCATTTTTCTTGCTATTACATCCTTGATTGCATTCAAAGACTGAGCTTGAAGGGAGACATTAACATAACAGTGACTTAAATTAATTTTAACGCACAAATCTATCTATCTATCTATCTATCTATCTATCTATCTATCTATCTATCTATCTATCTATCTATCTATCTATCTATCTATCTATCTATCTATCTATCTATCTATCTATCTATCTATCTATCTATCTATCTATCTATCTATCTATCTATCTATCTATCTATCTATCTATCTATCTATCTATCGAGGATAGGATTTATTTAAAAATGTAATCTGATACAGTACTAGCGTAAGACTGAAACGTTTTAAAAATGTCTGTTCTTTGATATAAGCAAAAGAAAAAATAACTATCACAGTATGGAGGTTAACCATTTTTGTTAAATGGGGTGCACAATTTTACATTTACAACAAAACATTACAATCAATGATACGTTAAAAAACCTAGCACAATAGTCATAAAAAAAGAATTGTCGTTTAGATTTTGGCGGTTGTCTCAAAAAGGGTTGCGCCAACTTTGTGAGGAAAAGTTTTAGAAAAGGGTTTCAATGATGTAAAATTGGAAAAGCTAAACTTCTGTAAATTTGATTTGCGATCGATGTTTTGAAGTGAATTAAAGTGTGATGCAGAGAAGGGGGGTGCGCCAACGGTGTAGGGATACTTAGAAGTTTACAAAAAATTATGGAATCATTGTAACGAAAAAAAACATTGCGCGATAATCAATAACTGAATTAGCTTTGCTTACATTTTGACCGATGTCACATATAGGGGTGCGCTAACTTTGTAAGCAAGGGGTTTCGATGATGTAAAATTGGAAAAGCTAAGCTACTTTGATTATGATTTGTGATCGATTGATTGTTTCAACTGTGTCGGGGTTCCTAAAGTTTTACGACAAAACTATGTCATGAACTAAAACTATTGCACAACAGTCAATTTTCTTTTGTTTACATTTTGGCAGATGTCATAAAAAGGGGTGCACCATTTTGGGTGCAGCTCCAAAAAGGATATTAATGATGTACATTGAAACAAAATAAGAATTTTAGGGTTAGGGTTAGGATTAGGGTTAGCGTTATTGTTAGGGTTAGGCGTTAGGGTTACGGTCTTGATTGATGCTACGTATGGAAGTGGGGTGTGACAACTTTGTGTATTAGTATTAGAAACAGGGTTTCAATAGCACATATTTATGAAAAGGTTAGCTACAGTAAGTTTCATGTGTGATGGATTTTTTGACGTGAATTAAAAACTGACTCCTCAGAGGGGTGCGCCAATTGTGTAAGGCAATGTTAAGAAGGCCTTAAAAATCAGGGTAAGGATTTCAATATTGAAAAACTAAGCTGCATATTCATTGCAGGGTGCGCAGAAGAGATAAAAGTTTTTGAAACGTTAGCACAAAGTTTGAGGTTGGCACCCCCCAGCCATCCCCACCCTCCAATGAATGTCACATTATATTGATCCGCTTTCATTAAGTCGAGTCACAGGCGCTCACAGTAGGCCACTTGTAACCGACTGTACACGTAAATCTGTTTTGCGCAAAGTAGCTCCAGTGCCTTCTTCCGTCTTTAATAACTTCAGTGCAGGGGTGTCAAACTCATATGATCTAAAGGGCCAAATGCTAGAAAAACATCTATAGACTAGTAGATTAAATAGAAAGAAAGGAAGAGAGAGAGGTAGAAGAAGAGAGAGGGGAAGAAAGAAAGAAAGAGAGAGAGAGAGAGAGAAAGGGAGAAAAAGAAAGAAAAAGAGAAAAAAGAAGGAGAAAAAGAAAGGGAAAGAAAGTGAGAGAGACAAAGAAGAAACAGAGTGAGAGAGAGAGAAGAGATAAAGAAAGAGAGGAAAAAAGGAACAGAAAAAGAGAGAGGAAAAAGACAGCGAGAAAAAGAAATATACAGATAGATAAAGAGAAGAAAAACAGAGAGAAATATTGGGATAAAGAGAAAGAGAGAGAAAAACAGACAAAGAGAAAAAAGGAAGGAAATAAATAGACAAAAGAGAGAAAAAGAGGTGTGAGAAAAAGAGAGAAGAGAAAAACAGGGAGAGAGAAAGAAAGGGAGAGACAGAGAGACAGAAAGGGATAAAAACAGAAATGGAGGGAGTAGTGATAGAGAGAGAGAGAGAGAGAGAGAGAGAGAGAGAGAGAGAGAGAGAGAGAGAGAGAGAAAGAGAGATAAAAAAGGGGAGAGAGAAAAAGAATGAGAGAGATAAAGACAGAGGGAAAGAAATAAAGCTCCTGTTGCTTTGACAGTGATGCATGTCTTTGGCAACATTCATCGGACATATTTCAAAGTGGAGCTCAATATTCTCTTGCACTTCAATCCCTAGGCGGGCCTGATCTGGCCTGCGGGCTGCATGTTTGACAACCTCCAGTGTCTTTGCCCACTTTTCTTCTCTTCAACATAGTAACAAACACACACACACACACACACACACACACACACACACACACACACACACACACACACACACACACACACACGTCTTAATAAAGCTGTATCGTCTCCCTTTTTTCTTGGTCTGGAAGCGAAAAAAGAAAAGAAAGACAAACGAGCAATTAAAGCACGGGAAATTATCGATCCCTTTCAATTACCGCAGGAACACAGGAACAACAGACGCTCGCTTGCGGCACTAGTGAACAAAATCAATTTAAATAACGTTAATCTAGTGCCTCGTCCCAAAAACTTTTTAAAAAGGAAACTACATTATCCAGGGTTTGTAAACCTTTTTCATGGCCAAATTTAAGCACTTTTTAAGGACTTTCAAAGCATAATGTCTCCTGTAGATTTAAAAAAAAGAAAAAAAAAAGCCGCAAATATTTATATGCCATTTACAAATGGGATTTTCAATCTTGCATGTGCATTCATCAAGACATTTGATTTTTAGATCTTGAATAAATTGTGGATAATTTTGTTTTTCGAGACAAATCTTTCCCGATATAGTTTTGGGTATCTAGCTTACATTTTCAGCTGCAGGAAGTTCGTCCCGTTACAATTTTCCAATGAGAAACACTAGCTTAATTTTTTGCATGACCCATAATATATGTTTATGATTGATTTGATATTTGCACTTATACACATTTCATAGTGCCCTGTTTTGGTGTAGCATGGATTGGTCTTCTTGGGCGCCACCATTAGGAGGCGATGACGCTTCATAGGACGATGCCATACAATCTGATGCCAGCTACAGTTAATCACGAAGGAAGAAATGCAATTGCACGGCAAAGCCAACAGTGAGCAGTTTCTGTGTCTTTTTTAAACAGACTTATTAAGAAACATGGCAACAATTTCAAGTATTTACAAGTACTTGACCCAAAGTTCAAGCCCTTTTCAATAACTGAAAACACAACATTAAAATTAAAACATTTACAAGGATTTCAAACGTCCTGCAGACCCTGATTACATTCTTCTCCACTAGGGCAGGGTTGGCATCGTTTTAAGAAGACTTGTTGAGAGACATAGCAAGAATTTTAAGCATTTACAAGTACTTTACCCAAAATTCATGCACTTTTCAATAAGTGAAAACACAACAAAAAAAGGCAAGCATTTTCGAGGATTTTTTTTTTAACATAATTTTGTGTTAATACCCATTGGAGTTATAGAACAGCAGAAAAAAACACATTCCAGAAAAAGCTATAGTAAATTAACAAAGTCAATTAGAACATAATTTACTGCATGTAATAAAAGTGATGGAAGTACGCAGGAATCTCCCCACCAAAAAATAAATATAAAAATAACACATTTATATACTGTATCTAAAATGTCAATTACAACAACGGGAAAAACATAAATTAATTTCCCGAGTGTATTTAAAAGAGGAGGGAGTACACGGGAGATTAAGTATAGGCTCTTGTAACATCAACTCAAACAAGGTAAAAAACATTATTTAATTTCCCACGTGTATTTAAAGAAGAAGTAGTACACAGGAGAAATAAAATAAGTAAATAAATGAAGAATAAGGCGCTTGTATATCTACAATGTCAATTACGATAACAAGAAAACACAACTCAACGCAGTACGCAGGAGAGTAAATAATAATAAAAATAGTAATAGTAATAATAATAATAATGATAATAATAATTAAAATGCAAAATAAGGTTTTTGTATATCTAGAACATCAATCCAAACATAAAAAAGATGATTTAATTTCCCATATTTATTCACAAAGGGAGTACATAGATTAATAAAAAACAAGAAATCATAATCTAAGTCTCGTGTATATCTAGAATGTCAATTACAAAAGCACTGACTGGAAAGCAGTAGTGGGTCATGAGGGCCTGCAAGACCTTCTTTGCTGGCCTAGAAAATATCTGTATCGTTTGATGTTAATTATATATTGTCCACTAATACTTGCTAACCCTTTCATTTCTTCTCCCTGTTTGCAGTCCTTCCAGATATGTGCGCTCATATTTAAGCATTTAACCAATCACATTCCAGCCATTAGTTTTTGCTTGGCACAGAAATCTACCCGGAGGCCTTTATGAAAAAGTCTGAAGGCCCTGCCCCATAATTGAAGTACTGTTTAAGCACTTTCAAGGCAATTTTTTCAAATTTTCCAGCACCTTCAAAGGAAAAAAATTCAGCCCCAATCCAAAGAATTTTTGTTGTTGTTGTTGACTTTGATGACTAAAATGAAGTGGCTATCTTGCTGCTAGTATCGGCTGTACTTGCCCAAGACACCACAAGAAATGGTGCCAAACCAACTTGCTGCTAGCATATCCTTTGTGCTATTTTGAGCTGTTCCGCTCTATGATCTACCATCCGTCTCAATGGGCTGCCATAAACTGACATGAATTCTGCCATGTTGCTTTAATAATGCCAGGCAGCTTCAATATGTCACACTTGTTTACAAACACGTTAAAGGCTCTATCGGTGTTGGGTAATAATTGAGTTCAATATGGAAGACAAAAAAAGACAGTATATAGAAAGCAGAAAAATGAGCCATATGTTGATATAGACTGTAGATTTTAATTGACTGCTGATAATTTGCTTTTAGTTTTATTTTTTTAAATTTAAATGTTTGCCTATTTTTCAGAGGTTCTATTGACAAATAAATTAAAACAAAATTGTTAATAATTTATTTCATTTATTGCATTTTTTCAATGGAAACGAATTTAAGCATTTTTGAGCACTTCACCCAAAGTTTAAGCATTTTCCCGATTAAAAAACCCCCCAGTAAACTTCAAGCATTTTCAACCATTTCAAGCGTCTGTACAACCCTGAACATCAGTCTTCAAGAAAGCTGTAGGTTTAACCAATTAGATTCTGAGCTGGCATCTAAATGCCAGCTAGAAGGCATTGAGAAATGGTTTCTCAAACCTTGACTGGCTAGGAGGCGGTAATCACCAAACTAGGCCAACAGCCATTAAACAAGGAAATGCACTCTTGTGTTGATTTAATGAGTCAAATCAAGTATTTATAAGCACTTTACCCAGAATTCAAGCACTTTTCAATCCTTGAAAACACAACATAAAATGTAAGCATTTTCAAGGATTTCAAGCACCTGTACAAACCCTGGCTGTACTAGTTAATAAACCTTTTCGTGATCACAATCTTAACCTGATTGGTCTTTGTTAAAACTGGTTGAAACTGGTTTCGTTTTTAACCACTAAATGAGGCTTCTTCCCTTAATTATGAAAGCTTTCAGGAAGCTGTTAAATGTCCATTCTGTTATTACTTAAGATGTCAGTTTATTGTCTCACAAGTTCTCTTTACTTCCACAAGGTTTTTGAGTCGTGCCCTCGTAAAGGTTTTTGATCCAGGGGGGAGTAATAATAGTCTGTAATCTGTACAGCCCTTGAGACTTCTTATGATTAAGAGCTATACAAGGGGTCTGTAACCATTTTTACCCAAAAAGCCATAAAATCAAAAATATTTTGATCTTTTTCTTGAGTGCGCCACACCATATATTTGCAGACAGAATTCAATAAAACTGCCAAACCTGCTCTCCAGACAAAAGCATATTCTTCAGCACATTTTATTTCACTGTGTGAGGTTTGATGATTTGATAACATCTATAAAATAATAATACTGCGAGAGCCCGTGTCCTGTATCAATATAAATATACCACTTAAAAGTGTTCTCCCTCCCACAGTCAGTGTTGAGGCTCATTTTGGCTGTCATTTCTGTTACAAATGGTTTCAAAACAAGGTACGAGCAAAGTTCTTCTGTAAAAATGTCACAAAATACTGCAAACAAGGAAACCAACTATTTACCTTCAGTGCAGACGGCACGCGTGTAGAAGGAGTGCGCACATCCTGTCCGATGTATAGCCCTCCCGTCTCCTACCGCTCACCTAATCAAATTCATTTAGGTGCTTTGCTAGAGTTTATGGATTAAAGTTTGTTTTGTGGCTTTTCATCATAAGGAGTCTCAACCATGAACAGATTGTTTAATGAGCTTCTATATAAAGGATTGTTTAGCAATTTACATCCACAATAGTGTCTGTTGAAGTGACACCTAGACTTTAAACTGTATATCATATTGTGTCTTGCATATATCGCACTGAACACTTTGGATAATAGTGTTGTCCTGGCTTTGCAAGTGTGACATTTGGCGCTACATTTATCAATGTGTTAAATAATGTAGTTGCATTTTATGTTTTATAACTGAGCATTGTGTACTCATGAAAAGAGGCCTATACAGTATGTCTTGCAAGCCATCGGTTCTTGACACCTGGGCTATGCAAATAAACAAAACTTGACTTTGAAAGTAATGGCTGACTTTGTAAAGCAGGATTGTTGCAACTAATGTCAGTTTGTTTTGGTTGAATGTACGTTGACCCTGAAGGGACAAAAGAAGGCAAATTTGACATCCAACTACGCGAGTTGAGCAAAGCCGAATGCCGTGGATGCTTTTGCAATTCTTTCCGTGCGTGCATGGAAAGGCACCAAACATGGAGCGCGTGCAACGCAGGCATCCCCGCAGTTTGGTCCTCCCACGTTCGGAACAAACGAGAGTGGTGAAGAGAAAGCGCTGACTCGGGTCCTTGGACTCCTTTGATGTGTATATGTGTGCATGTTATCATTACTATCTCATTTCCGCCCACGCTTATTCATGTTTTCTCGCATTACCTCTGATTGACCTTCTCTATGTGACTCCTTTACGAGCTTTTGCGCGTTTTGTGCCCTTCCCTCAAATGAAAGAATGATTGCAATGTTTTTCCTACCTTCTCAATTATTTTTTTGTCACTGGCCATCCACAGCTGGTCATCTGGTGCTTTTGTCCCACTGTTTCTTTCTCCAGCCACTCGTGTCAGATACCATGCTGCAGGGTAGGGCTCACTCCTAGTCACTATTGTTATTGATAGCTTCTCTGCTTGTCTTTCAGTGTAACTTGCCTTCTATAGTTGGTCATGAAGACGAACGTCGTCATACCCCTTATATTTTTTTTTTTGCTATCTCCTTCGGGAGCCACTCATGTTAGCCACTTGGCTGCAGGCTATTGTTAACCACCAGCCACTATTGTGTTAAATTGGTTAAAATTATTGTGTGTTTAAGGTATCATTTTTATATTTTTATTGTTTTAACTGTTTTTTCTGGTGAAATAAAATAAAAAGATATGGAAAATATGATAGAAAAGTAAGAAATTTGAAATAAGTCAAATGATTATCAAAAATGAAAACAGAAAAACATACATAATAATATTGATTATCTTAAACATTAATTAATGTAAAATTATAAATAACGTCTTCATAATGCTGGTCTACTAGTGATTCCCAGAGCCAAGAAATAATCTCAGGTTTGAGAGCGTTCTCCATTTGGGCCTGGGTGTTGTGGCCCTTTGTGGCGTCACAAATAAAAATGACTTGACTTGATTTTTTTGCCTTCTGGACCACGTCTTAAAAATTATACATGGTAATAGAAGACTGATATATGTGTGATCATTAATGTGGGACGTATTTCACAACCATCCGAGTCAAAGTTGACATGCAGGTGAGCGCTCGTTTCAACAAACAGGACAAACAAATTTGGTTTTGTCTTATCTGATGTCCCCGTCAGCCGGGCAGTTTGTCAGTCGGCGGTCAACTTGCCAATTCTGATTAAACTATCTAATCTGGACTCAATTGAAGTAAGAGATTAGATAGGAACGAGGAGACCACACGCTGCATTTCAATATAAAAGTTCTCCAATTTTCTGGGCTAAGAATTAGGGATGACAATTATCGGACCAATAGTTATCAAAGCAAAAATGACAAAATACAATCTTACAGTTATTGTTCCAATAGAAAACAGATAGCCCATAATTTGTTACTTGATGTCACGCTATAATATTTAATCAGCCAACACAAAATTTTAGAGAGATTTCAAGCATTTACCGTCATTATTCAAATGTATTTTCATTTTTAATAGCAGTAGTAGCACAAATGGGTAATGTCTGCACTTTACCTCTCTATAATGTGCGCGAGACACTGGAGAGCTTGTCAAAAATCAGCTGACACTACTTGTCAGAATATTCCAAGCATTAATTTACTTATTCAAATGCATTTTGTGGTAGCACAACTTGTTTGTGTTTAGTCTCTACCTCTTCATAATGTGCAGGAGGCACTGGTGTGCTTGTCCATGATCAGTCGACACTACATGTCAGAAATATTTTAAGCATTCGTGTTTCTTAATAGAATATATTTTGGTTTTCTCCAGGAGTAGTGGGACAAATGGATCGTGTCTTCTTTGTACCGCTCCATAATGTGTGCGAGGCACTGCAGAGCTTGGCCCAAATCACTCATCACTACTTGATTCTAAACATTTATATTCCTCATTATAATATATTTTGAGTTTTCATCCAAGTACTACCACAATTTTGTCATGTCTCCCCTTTACCGCTTCATAAGATGCGCGAGGCACTGAAAAGCATGTCCATAATCAGTCAACATTACATGTTAGAAAGATTCCAACTATTTATGTGCCTTTTTTGAATGTATTTTGATTTTCAATAGAAGTAGGTCATGTGTCGTCTACCTCGCCCTAGTGTGCACAATGAACTGGAGAGCTTTGCTATAGGCCGACACTTTTTGTTAGAACGATTCTAAGCATTTAAGTTGCTCAACATAATCAATTATGATTTTCCAGAAAAGTAGAAGCGCAGTTTGGTTGTGTTTTTTTTCTCCATGTCCGTAATGTCTGAAGAGCTTGGCCAGTCGACACTCAATGTTGGATACATTTCAAATATTTATGCTCCTTAATCTTTTTTTTTTTCAATAAATGTAGCAGCAAAACTTGGTCGTGTCTCTTCCCTAGCTCTTCCTAAATGCTTGGAGGCACTGAGGAGCTTGGCCATAGTCATTCTTGTGGCTCAGGCTGTTTTGAGTGAACGGGCTTCTGAATTTCTATAGTTTTGTCGCACTCCGCCCTGCAACTGCCTGGCAACCAGTTCAGGGTGTGCCCTGCCTGCTGCCTGAAGATAGCTGGGATGGGCTCCCGCTGAGGATAAGCAGTGCGGATAATGGATGGATGGATGGATAGTTGCACTTCTGCATATGTTTGTGGGTGAACTCCGATTTAATTAAGATTGACTGTTTGACGATTAAGATTGACAGCTACATGACCAAGTGTCCTACTGGCAACACAATGTGTTACTTTTCTGTGCTCGACATAAACAACGTGTAGTGTAGATGGCCAAACGTTAAATTAGCTTTGTATATCTATTATTGACTTATTATAAATACTACTATATTTTACTTACTATGAGGTGCACCACATTATAAGGTGAACCCTCCCAAAAATAGTCTTTTGTGATATATTTTTCATATATAAGGCATACTGGATAATAAGGAGCATTAATTTAAAAATACAGTTAGGGTTGCATAAAAAAAATAAAGAAATACATTTAAGTTAAAACATTTTTTCTCATAGAACATAAATTAAAATTATCACTTCTCGTTTTACTAGCAAAATATATATAACAATTAACATGTTAACCACAAGAGGGCACTCGAGGACAAATTTATGTTTCTCAAAGGCAGGACAGTTACTATATGAGGTATCATTTGACAACAATTCAGACAATAGTAGGCCATTTTGTACAAAACGTTACCATAAGCAAATATCTTTAAGTAATCACAATACACCATACTTACAGACAATTATTTCCCAAAGAAACAATAAAAGAGGATTTGCGATGAGCTTTCGAAAGTTGGCGTCTGAGATTTATCCAAGTTCTACGCTTCTTTTTTATTTCCTTTTAGAGATAAACAATTAACATGTTTATTACAAGATGCCACTCATTTACCACTATATCTTTCTCAAAACCAGAACAGTTACCATATAGAGTATAATTTCATTGTAACTATGCAATGGCAATTGTATTCACTGTATTATTGGGTATATAAAGCACACCGGATTATTAGGTGCACTTTCAAATTTCTGTTTGATTTGGGGTTAATAGATACACCTTATAGTCCTGAAAGTAGTTTGTACAACTGAGATAATTCCACTTGGTAAAGAATAAAGGATATTTTTTTTCAGCCATGGCATGTGTGACATTCAGCATTGGAGCACTTATATGTTTAGAAGTTACATATTTTCAGATAACGAATGCACCCGATATTATATGCACAATTACTGTTTTTCTTCACCAGAGAAACAACATTTAGTAATCATGAATGAATATTGTGCTTGTGTTTCCATACAGATGGCCGCCCTGGATTGACAAGAAGCGTTGATTTGCACAAGGTGGCAGCAAGGACAGAAAAGATGATGTCAACAAGGCAAATGAGATTTATGACCACCAGCTACCGACCCCCGTGTTTATTTCGCTGACCTGTCATCGTCTCGGCAACATCTGCCCACAATGGAGCTAAAGAAGATTAAGGGCTGGATTTGGATTTTCTTGGCATTCTTAAGACTCCGTGTAACACTGCGTTGTCTGACACGTAGTTGACAGAGAACTCATCAGGGTTCGTACACTTTCTCATGCCCAAATTCAAGCACTTTTGAAGGACTTTCAAAGTCAATTTTCCAATTTCTTCAGTAAAGTAGAAATCCAGTCTTTATCATGAATTTTGAAAAGCCACAAATACAAAAAGTCATGCCTCCCTCAAAACCTTTTTGTTATATTGCCACATTTCAGGCTTTAAAATTAAAGCTAAAAAAACAAAAACAAATTCTAAGAATCAATCACATGTGAGGCACAGTCAAAAACAAATGATTTACACATTTTGTATTATATTTACAACAACAACAAAAAAAGAAAAGTAGGTGTTGCAAAAACATTGTTTGCTCAGCTCGGCCAACTGACTCCAGAAATTCCCTGATGACTTCTGGATGACGCAATGTCAACCTAAATGACTAATTTTGCAACATTTACACATTTTCCAGAGAACAATGCACGCAATAATATCAAAATAGAGAGGGAATAACATCACTGCAAACCTACCAAATCCCAACCATTAGAAAACTAATCAGAGAAGCAACCACAAGACCCGTGATCACATTGGATGACATGCAGTCATACACAGCTGAGGTGGGACAATCAGTGCATAAGAAAACTATTAAGTGTACTCTTCATAAACCTGCCCCTTATAAGACTGGCAAAAGCAAAGACCCTTCTAAAGGTATAACATAAAAAGGCCCGTAGGGTGTTTACAAGAAGCCACATGGGATACTTTGCTAACTTGTGGAACAAGGTGCTCAAAAGAGGTGCTCAGATAGGAACACAATCAAACCATTTGGGCTGAATGCAAAGCGTTACGTTTGGCGCAAGAGTAGCACTGCACAGCACCCTGAAAACAGCATCCCATTGGAAAACATGATCGTGGCAGCATCATACTCTGGGGTTGCTTTTATTCAGCAGGAACTGGGAAGATTGTTAGAGTTAATGGGAAGATGGATGAAGCCAACTACAGGGCCATTCTGTCAGAACATCTGTTGGAGTCTGCAAGAGACATAAGAAAGGCGTGCGGGTTCATTTTCCAACAGAACAATGTCCCTAAACAAAAGTGAAATCTACAATGGAATGGTTTAAATCTAATACTATAAAGGTGATGGAATGACCAAGCCAAATTACGGACCTCAATCCTATAAAGCTTTTGTAGAAACATCTGGAAAATGTTGTGCACAAACAATCACCATTAAACATTCAGGAACTTGAGCTGTTTTGTCATTTTGTCAGGAAGAGTAGGGGATTATTTCTGTTTCAAGATGAGACATACCAAAAAGACTCATGGCTATGTTCACAGCAAATGGAGGTTGTAGAAAGTATTGTGTCAAAAGGGGCTAATATTTTTGCAAAGCCCACTTTAGAATTTTTCTTTGTTAGCACAATGTATGTTGAATAAACTTGGTTTTATTACACGGTTGAGCCCTACATGTTGTTAATTGTGAAAATATTTTAAGATTTTTATCTAAATGTTTTGCACACTTTTGCAAGGCATTGAAGCTTGGTCATATGTTGTTCTGAAAATATAAACTTACAGTGGTACCTCTATTCACGAATTTATCTACATACAAAAGTTTCAGGTTATGAAGTACCTGAAGGGGAAAATATTGCTTCTAGTTGCGAAGTTTGCCTCTAGTTCCTAAGTCAAAAATTCAGTGCAGTACGTGCTGCTATTTGCCGCTCCCAGAGTTTCCCGAACGTAAACAAACAGGCTGCATGTATCCCTGCATGCTCCACAAAGTATCGGAATTCGTGGAAAGAAATCACCTGGAAAAACTGTTGACAAGTCTGCTTCACGCATTTCCAATGGATTGTCAAAAGACGGCAAAAGCGGATGTCATATGATCAGTCTTTCAAGAAACTAAAATGTAAATGAATATATTTATTATTTCCTTAATTCTTTATTTCTTTACATTATGCGCCTTTGTTTTATGTCAATTGTGTGGTAATCCAATATTTACATGTATTTATTTTATGTTCTAAGGCTCTTTTTTTTCATTTATCAATAAATATACCCTACTTTTACGGGACTTGGAATGGATTAGCCTTCAAAAACAGTCTATACTTACAAAGTTTTCAGGTTACAAAGCTACACCCAGCGCAAATTAAATCCATAAGTAGCGATACCACGTTACTCTATTTCAACATAAAAAACACCATTATAAAACTACAGCCACAAAAAAACAACATGCCAAATCAGTTTCTGCAAATGGACTGAGCAAATCTCCTTGTTTTGATGCGTCCGTGATGAGTTTGGGATAATAGCATGGCGTATAAACATAAAAGATACACCGAAGGGCAGCAACAGCGCATCAACGCACCTCATAAAATACAAACGCACAAATAAAACGTACACACCAGCCTGAGAGAACAGTAATGAGACGCTGTGATTTAGCACATCGATTGGACGGACGTACAGTCGTCACACAAAAAATAATAAAAAGAGCACATTACAGCTTATCAAGCGGGGCCGAGTGCAAGGTGACCTTGGCTTTACTGCAGGCCCCCAACACCCCCCTGCTCACCCCCTGGCTCCCTCATGACGCCTGATTCCCATCATTACACTTTGACACTAGAATGTCTTGAGATAAGAGCAAGCAAATAAAAAAAATAAAAGAGGTTTTTAAGGTTGTTTGGATGTCACCTTAAAAATCTAACTAAGAGATTTACTTTGGGTCTTTGAAGTAAGTAAACAAGAGGATCATTTTGCATTGTTTTACCTTGAGATGAGAGCAAATGAACAAACATAGATAAAGATATATATTTTGTGACATCAACCTAAACATCAAGCTAAGATATTTTCTTTGCATCTTTAAAGTAAACAAGAGGACCACTTTGCCTTTTTTTCATCAAAACCACAAATACACTCCTTAAACCTTGACACAAGACTGCCTGGAGATAACAGCAAATAAATAAACAAAAATGTAGTGTTGTCTTGATGTCAGCCTAAACGTAAGCTAAGAGATTTTCTTTGCATCATTAAAGTAACCTAGAAGACAATATTGCAGGAGCTCAGGAGTGCTCGTCTTGGGACTGAAAGGTCGTAGGTTTGATTCCCGGCTCCTACGAGTTAAATGCTATCGGTGTGTGAGTGTGTGTGTGAAGGGGTAAGTATGAAGCACATTGTAAAGCCTTTTGGGAAGTCTTTGGTGACTTGAAAAGCACTATATAAATGCAGACTATTGACAATTTAAGGTATGTATTTGTGATATGCATGCTAACTCAGGATTTCCCAGTTGTTTTATTTGTAAAACAAAAAATAAATTGAAATTGAGCAAAACGATTTCTTAGAGAATAAATACATTTTGAATGATTTTTGTTTTTACTGGACTTTTTTCAGTGCCAATGCCACTCGCATGTTTGGGTCCGTGCACATGTGGGATCACCGTGATGTGGACAGATGTTGAGACGTAAGCTGAGCTGTAAACATCCCATCAATACCTTAAGCTTCTTTTCCGCCTTATTCCATTGTGCTGGCATACCATTGCGAACTGTTGCGACTTCCCCTGTGGAGGGGAAAGTAACCGATAACTTAGAAAGTTTTATATATATATATATATATATATATATATATATATATATATATATATATATATATATATATACAGCTGCCGACTGTAGCTTTATCTTGTGGAAGTTGTTGAAAAGTACACCAAATTTCCAAAATGAATCAGCATCTCTAAATGTATTTGAATGTATTATATATACCATTGTGTACAGCTAAGATAATGCCACTTGATTAGAATGAGTGATATCGTTTTCTTAGCCAAGGCATGTGTGACGTTCAGTACTGTAATCGCTCGTTTATCGTGGCATCGGCTCGCTACAGTTTAACTGTACGGGTCAGGTGTATAGACATTGCGTTCTGTGTGCATTGTTACAAAGAATGACAATAAAAGTAAATTATTTTTCTTCTTCTTCTTCTTAATGGGGACTAGAATCTTCAGCAATATGCGAAAATATGCAAAGTAGTTCTCCTTCCAGCGTTAAACATGTTCTCAGAAGGCCCCCGCTCACACCAATGGTCGATTGGGCATAATGGATCATGGCTGCACGGGTGCTGTTTATTTAAGGCGGTAAGAGTGGGAAAAAAGAGCCACTGTGTGGGACCCAAATTTTCTTTCTTGGCCTCCGCTTTTAGAAAACGTTGACTGGGGATAAGGGATCGTGGCCAAAACAGTTCTGTTCATTGCAGCGGACCACAATGTTAGGCTTTAGTGGCCTTAACTGAAAAGAAAAATGCGGCCCCTGCATTCAGCAATAATCGACCAGTGACGATGAATCGCTGCCTCAACCGTGCATTTTATTTTAGGCTGGCAAGGACAAGTCATGTTTATTTGTGACGCCCTTAATTACAAGACGTCTCAAAGGGCTGTACAGACTAGATAGATAGATAGATAGATACTTTATTCATCCCCGAAGGGAAATTCACATTTCCAGCAGCATCCCTGAGCTGACATCAATACAATAATAAATCAAAAAGAATACAATATACAAATACCCAGTGTGACGTGCAAATGCCCACTGTAGCTTGTTATATAGAATATCTAAATAGTGCTACACAGAATACATATTGCAATAAAATTCGGTAATATACAATGTAGGGGGTGTGGTTTAATGTGGGCTTTTACTCTGCCGGGTAGAGGTAAAGAGCCTCATGGCATGAGGAAGAAAATATCTCTTCAGTCTGTCCGTAGTACAAGACAGTGACAGCAGTCTGTCGCTGAAACTGCTCCTCTGTCTGGAGATAATGCTGTGTAGTGGATGGATTGTCCATGATTGACCGCAGCTTTTCCAGTGCCCGTCTCTCAGCTACTGTTGTCAGGCTGTCCAGCTCTGTGCCCACAACAGAGCTCGCTTTCCTAGCCAGTTTATTGAGACGAGAGGCATCTTTCTTCTTGACGCTGCCTCCCCAACACGCTGCCGCATAGAAGAGGGCGCTTGCCACAACTGTCTCATAGAATATTTTCAGGAGCTTTTTGCAGATTTTGAAGGAGGCCAGCCTTCTGAGGAAGTAAAGTCGGCTTTGGCTTCTGTGTTGGCAGTCCAGTCCAGTTTGTTGTCCAGCTGCACACCCAGGTATTTGTAGGTCTGGACAAATTCTACACCTTCTCCTTTGATGGTTACAGGAACCGGGTGAGTTCTAGTTCTCCTGAAGTCCACCACCATCTCCCTGGTCTTGGTGGTGTTCAGGTGCAGGTGGTTTGCGTCGCTCCATCGGACAAAGTCCTGAATCAATTTCCTGTACTCCTCCTCCTGTCCATTTCTGATACATCCCACGATCGCAGTGTCGTCGGCAAACTTTTGCACATGGCAGGACTCAGAGTTGTACTTAAAGTCCGATGTATACAGAGTGAATAGGAACGAAGAGAGCACGGTCCCCTGCGGAGATCCTGTGCTGCTAACCACAGTGTCCGATGTACAGCCCCCCAGTTTCACATACTGGGGTCTGCCTGTCAGGTAGTCCGTAATCCATTCTACAAGGTGTGAGCTAACTCCCATCTCTGTCAGTTTCCTACTCAGTAGCAGAGGCTGTATGGTATTGAAGGCACTGGAGAAGTCCAAAAATGTAATCCTCACAGCCCCCTTAGCCCTATCCAGGTGAGAGAGGGATCGGTGTAACATGTATACTGAAGCATCCTCCACTCCCACCTTCTCCTGGTAAATTGCAGAGGGTCGATGGCGTGACAGACCTGTAGCCTCAGGTGGTGCAGCAGCAACCGCTCCATGGTTTTCATCACATGTGATGTCAGGGCGACCGGCCTGAAGTCGTTGAGTTCCTCCGGTCTTGATTTCTTTGGGACTGGGATGATGCAGGATGTTTTCCACAGCTGAGGGACCCTCCCCTGTTCAAGGCTCAGGTTGAAGATGCGCTGTAGAGGGTCTCCCAGCTCAGACGCACAGGCTTTCAGCAGTCGGGGGGATACGACCATTACACCATACCCTGATCAAAAAACCTACCTACATAAGGGCAATGGACAACTCAAAACCTCCGCATGAGGAAATCAATAAACCTTTAGAAGGGGCCGCACATGAGGCAATCCCCCTTCCAGGATGACCAGGCCATCAAGGGCAAGGGCATCAACAAACATATTGTACCAGCTGCAGGCTTTGATGCTAGACTTCGAGAGACCGGAGAGTAGCACATTACAGAAATAAAGATAGGTCACACACGCATGGATTATAATTTCAGCATCAGACTGGGAGAGCAGAGGGGCAAATTTTTGCAATGTTGCAAGAAAAAAGCTGTTCAAGTACTATTCCTAACGTGTCTCTGAAAGGACAGATAAGGGTCAAATGTGACACCCAGATTTTTAAACGAGTCATTCTAGGTGATATTACAATTTCAGCTATATTAGATTCGTTATTCAATCAGCACATTATTACTTTCACATTATCAATTTAGTTGCTATGAATGCACCTTATGCTTGTCCACATATTTGAAAGAAGTATTCACTTTTTGTGAGCACAAGTTTCAAGGATTCCATTAATTGGGGACTTTTCCAGTAATGTTTCCAAGTCTCCTTGAGTCTGCCATATATTATAAGAACCCCCGTGAAAGACAATTGGATCCAATCCTAAAAAAGGTCTGTTTTCCTTTCTTTGCCGTTTATGTTTCAGTTACCATTTGTAAAATCCATGCTTTTTTCCTATAAGATAGGGGAGAAACATTCTTGCATGCCTTTGGAATGAAAACACTATCCTGAACAATTGGTGTGGAGTGCCATTCATCCATTATCTGCAGCACTTATCCTCAGTAGGGTCACAGGGGTGCTGGAGCCCATCCCAGCCATCTCTGGGAGGTGGGCAGGGGACACCTTAAGATGGTTTCCAGCCAGTCGCAGGGCACACAGAGACACACAACTCACTCGCTCATTCACACCTAGGGACAATTTGGACCGGCCAATTAACCTGACATGCATGTTTTTGGAATGTGGGAGAAAACCGCAGTGCCCAGAGGAAAACCCATTCAAGCACGGGGAAAACATGCAAACTCCACACAGGAAGGTTTGATCCCATTACCTCAGAACTATGCCACACACAAGCTAACCACTGCTTTGCCGTACTGCCCTGGTCTGGAGTGACCTCTGTTCCATTTTATTTTGTAACGTCATAAATGTCCTCAACTGAACTGCTTCTTTTCAGCCTATTTTTTCTTCATTTAAATACTCTGTCTGGTACCGGAAGTGGAACCCACGATGAGACACGGATTGTCTAGGCCCTTAGAAGCAAGATGACAGATAATTAGCTTATGTTTTGTAATTTTTAAAAAAAAAAGTGTGAGTATTTTAAAACATGTACCCACATTATAGTTCAGGTATTTTTTCATATTCTTTAAATTTATACATTTTCTTAATGAGAGATTTATTTGACCTCTTAAAAAGACACAGTCCTCACGGTCATTACGGCAGGGGCTTACAATTGCCCTCTTGTGGGCCACAATTGGCCCTCTGTTGTATAATGTTAGTGCAGTAAAGAAAAAGAAAAAGCTATTGGTTATCTATATCGGTTTCCTGAAGCAGAATTTGATTGGTTATTGGTATCTGCAGGAAAAAACAGTTATTGTGCGTCCCTTGAAATAAAAGCTACTGTATATATTCCGAAAAGAGGTGGGAAAAGCACAAAGGAGAGCATGGAGTAGAAGAGTGGCTACAGTAAAAGCTCTTCTGGCAGCATTGGCCCAATGCCAAAAGTTGCTCTACCGCCCACCGGACGCTCGCCTCCTCGATCCGTATTAAGAGCAGCAATCAAATATTAAAAAAAAAAAAAAAATTGACAACACTTACATAACTTGTACATCAAGGCAATGAACAGCGAGTGAGAAGCACAAGTAAAAAAAAGGAAAATTCAGGAAAATGACTAATTAAAGGATAAATCACTCGTGACAAGAATAAAGAAAATGGCCAAAGGAGGTACAATAACTGTGATTTATCTGGGAGATGACGCAAAGCAAGATGTGGGCAAGGCAAAAGCAAATATTCACTATACTCGACATTTTGTCAGCACTAGCTTTTACGTAGAAAACTAAAGACTGAGTTTTTTTTTATAAGGGCAGAGGAAAAGCAAATCTCCGGTATTCTAATGATTGATTTTGCTAGCAGTAAGCTATACGTCACAGAGTTAAAACACACTTTTTAAGGGGCTATGTAGGCTGGGCCAATTTTTTTTCAATTTGGAATGCTTATCATTGATTATGTTAATTACAGCTTTTACGTAACCGACTAAAGCCTAACTTTTGTGGGGCGGTTCAAGCGGATCTAAGTAAATCTCTGATGTGCAAATATTCGATTTTCAAGCAAATCTCCAGTAAGCTAATCATTGATTTATTTATTTTTCTAGTCAGCGACGGTTGCGTAGGAGATCTAAAAACAACTTTTTATTGAGGGGTTGTGGGCGGGGCTAAAACAAATCTCTGGTGTGCTAATGATTGATTTTGTTAGTTTTTAGTTTGCTACAGAAAAGCTAATGCTAAAGTTGTTGTTTTTTTGTGGGCGGGGTCGAATCCTTTTTTTCTTGAGCAAAAAGCAGATGACGTCAAACTGGTATCGCCTGTCCCACGGGAAAAAGGCAAGCTGTAGGTTTTTGTGGGCCATTGATGGACCTTGGTGCTTTTCAAGGATTTGACGAGTGCAGCAATTTTTCTTTTTCCCACAGCGTTTTGGGCCCACGTCCAACTGGCAGGACACAAAAAGCACTCGCACAAAAAAACCTCAAGAAATGTCACCTCATCCTTCACACATCATAAAGACAGTCCAGAAAAATGAAAAGCCCGACAGGCGGAGTTCATCTGTCAATCAAGCTAAAAGTCAAAATTTAACCGCTGAGAAAGTTCACGATGAATTTTCTCCATGTAGGAAATTGACTTTGGATCCAGTGAGTGTAGTTGTGTGCGTTTGTGTGAGAGTCTGAGTGGTCAGTAATGGCCAGAAATTGTATCTGATCGCTTCTTCCTCCGTTCACTTGAAACTTCCGCTCATTAGTCAAAAGAAATGGAGACTGAGCATCCAGTGACGCCATAAAATCTTAAAGTGACACTGGTAATAATTGTTCATTGGAAGAAAACACACAACGGAAGCCTTAAAGGATACAAAATTCAGAAGCCTACTTTTATATATTTTTTATATATATATATATATATATATATATATATATATATATATATATATATATATATATATATATATATATATATATATATATATATATATATATATATATATATATATATATATATATATATATATATATATATATATATATATATATATATATATATATATATATATATATATATATATATGTAACGGGGGCAGCACGGCGGCGCAGTGGTTAGCGCTTGTGCGGCACAGTTCATGTCATGGGAACCTGTCGTGGGTTCAAATCCAGCTCCAGACTTCCTGTGCGGAGTTTGTATGTTCTCCCCGTGCTTGCGTGGGTTTTCTCCGGGCACTCCGGTTTCCTCCCACGTTCCAAAAACATGCATTTCAGGTGAATTGGCCGGTCCAAATTGTCCCTAGGTGTGAATGAGCGAATGCGTTGTCTGTCCCTGTGTGCCCTGCGATTGGCTGGCAACCAGTTCAGGGTGTCCCCTGCCCACTGCCCGGAGATGGCTGGGACGGGCTCCAGCCTCCCCGCGACCCTAATGAGGATAAGCGGTACGGCTAATGAGATGAGATGAGAGATGAGATATATGTAACGGGTGTAGTAATAACTTTTGTTTTATTGAAATTCCTGCTGAAATATGTGTATAGTTTTTGGTAAATCTCCTGCAATGATGAGTCCAACAGTGCCATCTGCTGGTATGGGGTGGGGCTTGGTTTTGGCTTCTGACATGTGACCGGGAGGCGGGGTTTGTTGGCAGTCTTACCAGAGAGAACTGCAATGGTAAGACACATCTTTTTATATATTTATATATATATATATATATATATATATATATATATATATATATATATATATATATATATATATATATATATATATATATATATATATATATATATATATATATATATATATATATATAAAAGGATGAATTATTGCCAGCTACAGGAATTGAAAACTAAGGGTCCGCCAGCCCCACCGTTTGACAAGAGACACTTAAATGACTGTGACTCAGCAACCATCAGGCAAAAGAGAAAATTCAAACAGTTCCTGGAAGAAGAGAAGACAGGCTTTGCGGTTATATAAATATTTTTTTTAGAATGTTAGTAGGTCTCCAAAACTCCCACAAGAGGGCATCAAATTTACACAATTGGGTTTAACAGGCATCCACGTGTGGCAACGGAAAAATAACAGGCAAGAAATGACACAAATGGGGCATTATCAAATAATGCATTTGGTAAGCAATTTTTGTTATCTGTAACTAATAAAAATATTTGAATCCTTTAAGCATTACTTTATTAGTTTTGAATGTCAAATAGGCAATAAATTGGGGGTACTGATGGGTGACATATGATGCTGGTCTCTTTCTCCAGGAATTACTCCACAATCTACCACACACGCCCATAAAATGCCTGGTCTTGGTGAAAAATAGTTTACGAAATATGGACAACTGAAAGAGCATGAATCAAAATATTTTTTGGTATATATTTATAACAGTTTATATTTCCAGTTTATGTTGTCTTACAATGTGTTCATGTTCAGTTCCAGTCTCTATGTCATCATAATCCAGAATTCCAAGTCGTTTATTTTAAAAATATTAGTACATAATCTTAACACATAATTATGGTAGATAATGCAAGATATTGAACGTTTGGGTTATTCTGGAAAAAAAAAGGGCCAAAAGTAATCACATGATTTCTGACCGGCCAAAAAAATCCAGGCTGCCTTTGTGATACTTGGTCAATAAAGGGCTAATTTCATAAAGCTGCGGAGAGAGACATAACAAAGTAAACAAAAAAAACCCCAAACAACCAAAAACATATCTGGAGCCACCCAAAAAATAACAAACCTTTTCTGAAGAGACACTCAGTATCATTTGATCCCAATATGTCGCTTTTTTTGTGTAGTGCAAACAAAAACAAGCGCCACAAAACACAAGAAAGAATACAAACTACCGAGACTCAAAGTGACCAAACAATACAATTATTATAAATATTTATTTGCCCAGCCTTTCACAAGGACATTTAGTTTCCCAGGGTACCCGGAGCACCAATATGGCAGGCAATCATGTAGGCTCCCTTTAGATGAGCCTCACGTTATGTAAAAAAAACATTTCTTGACCTATGATTACAAAAAAATGCCAATTTATATGATAGTTCATATATTTTTGCTTGGTATTCAAACACAATTTTTTTTTTTTTTTTTTTTTAATGAAAGTAGTTTTTTGGGCTAGGCGGCACTAAAGTATTCACAATGACCCTTCAAATCAAAACAAAGAGAAGACTCATACATACATATTTGTCGCTTCATATCCGCCCCTTGGACGATGGGTACAAAGAAGGCCAAAGCCCATGGCCTTGGCCCCAAGGCAAGAAAGCCTGGCGGACCCCAAACACGAGGTTTGGGTGGTTCGTGGTTCTTTCCCTCTCTCTCGATCTGCTGAAAGCAGCAGATGATGGAGTCTACAATGGGAGAGAAATCTGTTTTTCTCCATGTGCGACCCTAACCCCACGTGATGGTTTGTCCGGCCAAAAGGTAACCCAAATAAGAAAAAATCACAACAAAACATTTGGTGCTAGTTCTGAATAATAAATGTCATCCTGCTTTTCAGAAATTAGCTGGATCTTGGCATCGATGAGAAGCGGTGTGTGTGTGACAACACTGATACCAGATCCTAGATCACTGGAAAAAAACGATTTTGTTCCGAAATTTTGAGTAAGCCCGTTTTGTTCGTATCAACATAATACATAATTTTAAGAATTACATTGGCTTTCCATACATGGATCTCATTCCTGTCACAAAACAAATTCCAACTTAATGCTCCCACTTTTTGTGTATCTCGACAAAACAGACACTATTTTCAACAGAGAACTGAGAAAAGAGATGTGCAATAGTAGGTTAAGGATAACATGCACACACACACACACACACACACACACACACACACACACACACACACACACACACACACACACACACACACACACACACACACACACACACACGCACACGCACACGCACACGCACACGCACACACACACACACACACACACACACACACACACACACACACACACACACACACACACTGATCATAAGTGGGTTATGAATTATGGATGCAATGTGCTATTGTCTGTAGCCAAAGAGGCAATTGACCGCCAACTGATTATTATTGATATGCGCCTGCAGTGTGTCTCACTCAATTCCATACATGTGATGGAGGGGCGTTAATTCGTGGAGGGCACATTTGTTATGCCATGCAAATTCCCTTAGGGGCAAATCGTACACTCGGCAAGTTGGCACAATGTGTCAATTTGAATAGAACCAAAAAATAAAACAAAAATAGTAAAACAATAAAAATATCTAAAAAGGAAAAACGAGAATCAAAAATAAATAATATTACAAAAAATGAAATAAAAGCTGTTTTTTTATCGTAAACAGAAGTAAATACTCTAGAATTCCCTGGGATACGACATGAATCTGTTTTGAAGTCGGGATCATAAGAGGATATTGCTTCATAGCGGGGAATAGAAACCTAAGGATAAATAAATAATGCATTCCGAACGCCCTGGTAACCTGGTTAAAATAACAAAATAGTATCGAGTAAGTACTACTTATGTGTAATAAATGTGTGTAAGTATAAATAGTAAAAATAAAATTAAAGGAAAAATCCACTCACCTTAAACTGATTACTTGAAGTAGCAGGTTGATGCAGAGGGATATTTAAATGATATTGGTAATAAAACTGAAAACTGACTCATCTCATCTCCAATTAGCTGTACCGCTCATCCTTATTAGGGTGGCGGGGGGCTGGAGCCCATCCCAGCCATCTCCGGGCAGTGGGCACAGAACACCCTGAACTGGTTGCCAGCCAATGGCAGGGCACACGGGGACAGACAACTCACTCGCTCAATCACACCTAGGGACAATTTGGACCGGCCAATTCACCTGAAATGCATGTCTTTGGAATGTGGGAGGAAACCAGAGTGCCCGGAGGAAACCCACGCAAGCACGGGGAGAACATACAAACTCCGCACAGTAAGGCCGGTAGCTGGATTTGAACCCACGCAGGAGGTTCCCACGACCTCAGAACTGTGCCGCACACGCGCTAACCACTGCGCCGCCGTGCTGCCCAAAAACTGACACCTTTTAAATTGAATCTCGATCTTTGATCTTAATGCTAGATAACGGCAAGCTTTACTTCCATGGTTAACTTGTTTTTGCTACTCACTTTATTGATTAGAATAATCCTTATTGTTATTGATATCAACGTTGTGAAGCATTGTATGCAACCCGATTGAACATTCCACTGAAGGGTACAATGGATATTTCAGCTAATATATCTGCATTTTTGTAATGTTGGCACATTAGCATTTTGTTTGACGTTGATCAACGGCAGACAGGCATCTTAGAGACGTAACACGACATACCAAAGATTGACCACCTTTTTCATGGCCAAAAGAAATCCAATGTGAATCATTCATTTTGCAGATCCACAAACAAATCCCTTAATTACATATGACATTTTTAATCTTGCATGTGCATTTATCAAGACAAGTGATTTTTACATCAGGAGTAAATTGGGAATATTATTGTAGATGTCAAGTCAAGTCATGTTTATTTGTATAGCCCTAAATCACAAAGAGTCTCAAAGGGCTGCACAAATCAAGACTATTGCAAACTACAGACTATTATGACAATATTATATCAATTATTATGACCACCCTCTCATGTACATCTCAACTATACATGTGTACATTTTTAGGGAATAAAATCTGTCTCCATATGGGTGTTGGGTAAAAAGACAGTCATATGCAGCTTACATTTTCAGTTGCAGGAAGTTCTTCTAATTAAAATGTACTACTGGTAAACACATCCTTAAATTGTTTGCATGTCCCATATTAAATGTCCATAATTGATACATAAACCTTGCACTACTTCCCTGTAGCACGTAGTGGCGATTCTAGGGTCCAGTGAGGCCCCAAACAGACATTCATAGGGGGCCTCCCCCCACCACCCGACTCCGACACACATGAAAAATTCCCAAGGACAAACTATGGGCCTTTTTAATTTTATTAGATAACCAACACATTGTAGCAAGTATGGTTTAGTTTTATTTTACGAGTTATAAATATTACATACACATATATGAACATTGTTTCTGTTTATTTTAACTGAGTGTGAAATATCAAAAATAATATTATATTAAAATCTATTATTTTCACATATTAAAAGCCTTTAAACTTTAGGGCCTTTGTGTAAGGCAACTCATCTCAACCTTTTTTTAAACAAACGCCCCCTGAACCTCACCATTAGCCTCCAATCGCCCCCTGCTAAATTTAAACTTAGTTATAATAACAAAATGGACCAATAACCCCTAGTATAAGCACCACCATGACCCGTCTTGGCTTGAGCAAACGCAGAAACCATGTCCTCAAAATTCAAAGACCTTTGCACCCTGTACTCAATAGAGATGAGACCAGAAAGTCGGTCTTAGGACATAGTTGACGGAAGATATGTTTTAATCAACTTTAGCGATGAGAAGCTTCTCTCCACAGAAGCTAATGTATCGGGTAGGGGTTTAATAGTAGGCTGGCAAAGAAGGAACATCATTGCTTTTGGTTTCTTTAGGCACTGATGTAAGATACTTCAGCAATGATCATAAAAGAAATGTATCTAGAAGGAAAATAGGCTAGGAATGGTAAGTAGGGTTTTTAGTTTAATCCATTACATGGGTTTAATATTTCCACATTTCGTAACAATTCTTGATAAAGACAGTTCAATGTTTATTGTAGACTAAACGGCTTATAAAGTTTACACAAATGATTTGACGCTACAAAATCTGCACAGGTTGACGATTTAGAATAGATGCACAGCTTGAAATGCAGTTACAGCTGTAAAATAATAGATACAGGTCACGTTTGAAAACAATATGTTCATTTTCTGGTCTGACTTAATTATCGGTTCTAAATCATAAAGTCACATCATTCTGTGTAATCTTGTATTACCCTCAATGGGCTTTTTAAAAAAATTAAAAGTACTATTGTGGTGTAAACTACTAAATAATATAGCAATAGCTTTTGACGTTAAAAAAAACAACATGGATAAAGTATGGTCATGCTATTGCTAGCGTGAGTGAAACTAGACTAGCACCATTTGCACGACATTATTCATTATCAATGGTAGGGGAAACATACTATTGATGTCTGTTAATTATTATATTGCTACTGGCTTACCACCGTCTTGCTTTCCTATCTCCTCTTCTTCTATTTTCTTCTTTCTTTGTTCATTCCCGGAAATGATAGTTTCTCTTTATAATGACGGTCTCAAAACGCAATTTTCAATTCTTCACTCTTTTTTCCATCAACTGCAATGCAAATTTTGACTCTCTGTTGCCCCTTAGTGGGAGCCCCAAGTAATTGTCTGGTTTGCAGAGTGAAAAAAAGCGCCCCTGGTAGCACACACCTGTCCTCTAGAGTGAGACCCGTAGAGGGTGTTTACACTTCATAGGACAATGCCATACAAACTAATACCAGCATGACAAATTCATTTTCCTATTTATGTTTTTTTCTCTTTGTGCTAATAGCGTATGCATGCCACAGAGCAATTACCCCGAGCGAGCAATTTTCGCAACAAGTTGAGTTTGAGGAAGTGGAAAGTGCCGCTCTAAGAGCTTTTAGCCTCCCTGCTTCCAGGAACAGACGTTAGAGACGTTCAAATATCCCACAATTAGCCGATACCTCGCAGGGATTTCAAAAGTGTATCAGAAATGTACCGCCCATTAAAAAAACAAAACACATTTAGACACGGATGAGTTTGTATTATGGGCAAAAATCAAACCATTTAAAATAGTACTGGATTTTCATGAGCATGGGGTGTAACGTGTTAAAAGTCTCCGTAGCGGGTTCTGTTTCTGTATTTAACACTACAGAGGGCCCACCACACGATAGGGCGCGGGTGCCCTTGGCTGTGGCCGGTGGGCCGAAAATTGCCAACCCTTCATGAAGAAATCTAAAACAGTAATCTTCTGAATTTCACATGTATTGAAAACTGTTATGTTATCTGCCATAAAGCTTATTAGAATGAAATGAGCTGTCAAATTATCAACAAATAAAACGGGAGACAAATGTTTACAAGATAGGGGGCCATCAAGCCAAAGACAATATTTTTAACTTGCTCATAAGTGTTCTTTCTAAAATATGCAAGGAGCAATATCTCTATCTTTTATTTTCTATTACCGCATTTTTATGCCCATAAGGCGCACAGCTTTAAAAAGCACAATCTCTCTAGCTGGTTCTATTTCTGTATTTATCAATTCATACGGCGCCCCTGCTTTTTGGGCCCGAGTGCCGCTCGACCACCTTACAACAGCAGACGAGCATATAACTGTGTATATTAAAAAAAAGCAGCGGGAGCAAAACTGAGTTTGAGAAGTATCTATGTTGGCGTGACTGTGGGAGGGTCGGAGATTTCACGCATGTTTTCTGGAATTGCCCTGTGATATTAAATTTCTGGAGAAGTATTCCAACAGAAACACAAATATTATTGGTTGGGAGTTGCGGTTGAACCCAGTGACCTATGTCTTGGGAATTTTGCCAGAAGAGTTACTGACTGAACATCCTTACCTTTTGCAAAATATTTTTCACACACCTGTCGTACTGCAAACATCTGATATACACATCCTCTTCCTTTCCTGAAACCACTCTTCTCCTCCATCACCACTTCATCTGTTCTTCATCTCACTCTCCTAATCAAGACTTCCATACAACAAACTGATACCTCTCGAGTTGCCACATTCATACTTAAAATTATATCATAAATATATATAATTATATAACTATAAAGACAAACAATAAATTAATGCACGCGGTTTGATTGTAAATAATTACGATTTCTTTACATGGCAAGGAAAATGGTATCAAAAGAAAGAATAAAGAACATTGTTGAAACAAGAATTCGCAGTGTTCGCAAAGGGAAGGGGGTAGAAATTCTGTCCCAGGAATAAAAGTACTGATCAATAAAACCGGGTTTAGGTTAATCAACTCAACTAAATGATCAGGAATTATTTCAATCTGTGTCAGAATGATATTTGTACCCTGCACCGAAGTTAATTTCTTGCTTTATCTTTTTTTGCGTTACCTTTGGGTCAGACAGAGCATTACGTGAGGAAAAAAGTCTTTTCAGCTGGTAGAGAGGGAAAAGAGCTAAGTATTTTTGTTATTATTATTATTATTTTTAAATGTATTTTTCCAAATCGTTTAAAAATTCTATTCTGTAGGTGTTTTTTGCCTATTATGCCTATAAAATATTTATTAAAAACGCTTCAAATGACAATTACTGGAGCGACCATCAGCGTCGTTTTTACGCACTGCGTTTGATTTCCACCCATTTAAAAACATAGCATTTCGAGTCAGACTGCCAGGAAATATGGCGGTGGAAATTATTTCAAGCATTTTCAAGCACTTCACCCAGAATTCAAGCATTTTCCTGACCTTGAAAACACAACATTAAAATTCAAGCATTTTCAGGGATTTTAAGTACTTCTACAAACCCTGCAGAGAGAAGAATAACACACATAGGGCAAACAACGAATCCCTGGAAAACATGCACGCCTGAATCAGTTGCCTTGATTCCACTTTATTTTTTGCGGCGTGCAGCAGATGAATAAAAAACCTTTGACAGCAGCCAAGTGACTCAGCCTTCTCCATTGTACCTGCTTGCTTACTTCAATCATTCAGATCTTCTCTGGTGGCTTTGTTGCCGTCAGCGTACATCCGTCTGCGCTTTGTGATAAGCATTTACATGCAGAAATTTTTTAAACGAGATGTCCTAAACGCAATTGACTTGTGGGCCGTCGGAGCTAGGGTCTGTTTGAGGTTGGGCCTGATTGAGTTTTCCACAGGAAAATGATAAATGGTAAAACAGGGATCAATAACCTTTTTCAAGTGTTGAGCAAATTTTTGTAAGTAATAAGTGCACAGGGCACTCAATTTGATATGCATTTTAATAGCAACTAGAGCTAGATCACTTACTAAATAGCTAATAAGGTAGCTTGATAGTTAGCCAGAAAGGTAAACAGGAAAAAAACTAAAGGGGAGCTAGATAGCTAGCTATAAGAGTAAAGACCCAACTAAAGAGCCAGATAGAAAGTTGCAGAAAGTTAGAATGCTAGCTGGAAAGGCCAGCATTTTGCTTGATAACTAGCATAAAAAGGTCAAATCTTTGCTAGATAGCATGCAAAAAATGTAAAAGCTAGCCAGATAGCTAAAAAAGAATTAAAATTTAGTTTGTGGTATTGCCTGTAAAATACACCCTGAAGAAGCTGAGAGCTGACCTCTACAACAAGTTCAACGACAAGTGCAAGGTTCTCAACGTCGAAATGGAAACTACTGACTGACAAACGAGCTAAACTGGTTTTATCGACTCAAGCTTGACTTTTGGCTCTATTCGTAGAAATTGAACAAATACCTAATTAAAAAAAAAAACTATCAAAAAATAGGGCCGGGGGTTGTCAAGGCGAACATGAAATTGACATATAGTGCTAAACATGATCATGCATCTAGATTTTACATATATGATAATTTCTCTTGTGTGATGAGATGCGATTTATGTTATTCAAAACGCCTTTTAAAAAAATCTGTTTACATGACAAAAATAATGTGGAAAGTGTTTTGGTTGTCAAGGGGACAGGACTAAGATAAGCGTTGGCTTTTTCCTGTCTGCCCTTTTTTCCTCCTGTTTTGCCAATTATTTATCAAAGCTGTGGATTTTCTACTTATTGTAACCTTGAGTATGATGACCAGTAGGTAAAACAACAGAACAACTTACTAACTAAAACATTGGAAATTCAATTGTTGTTATAACGATGACGTTTGATTTAGTTAGCAGCTATAAGCTTTGTAAGTGTTACTTCTGTTGATTGTTGGTCCTGTCCTTTCCACTTTTCCGCCCACTTTGTCGGCATTATTTTTATGTAAGGGACTGTGTCAGCTAGGAACGTTCCCAGGACAGGTATAGCACAATAAAGTCAGTCCGGTTAATCAGGACGGGACAGTAATGTGAGGGACAAGACATCGTAATGGCATGGTACACGTTGTCAATTCCGCCTTAGAATACATTTAACCTCAGAGTAGTTATATTTAGAAACACAATCATATAGATCTGAAGACTCACTCCAATAATGAGTATCTAAAAAAAAAAGGTTGTTTATATTTAGAAAGATAAAGTGTCAGCCGATCAAATCCAAAGCCAGGACAAAGCTCAGTATCATATGAGACGGGACGTATTTGATTACGGCGCTGATAAAAAAGCTATTTTCAACAACAAGTCAGTCAACGATTGGTATTTTTTCATCAAGCTGCATTGATTCCCTGCTTCCGTTGGACAAAAGATCAACGACAAGTACCTTTAGACGTATCTTGATGTGGCGTCCGTGACACAGCAAATTCACAACACACAATGCCAGCCTAACAAAGTAAACATTTAAAAGATGTCTAGAAAATATACATATGAAGTGATGAATTGGTAATTAAACGACCCTGTACTTTGAACATATCTGGATTGGACCTCAAAAATGTGATATTCGAACAAAATAATCCAAACTCGAATTAAGCCAAACACAGCAGAATACGTGGGTGAGTAAGATAAGCGGCCATCTTGGCTACTCCAGATATGCCGATTGGCATCATTTTGAGAGATAGTCTGACAACATGTTTTGAGAATTTATTGTGATTTTCTGCATTTTATTGCATTTTTTTGCAGATAATCATGGGTCCTGAAAAGGTTGGGTATTCATGGTTGCAATATTGCAGCCGTGATCCATTATACACGGTTGACTGTTGTTGTGAACAGGGGTGGGAAAATAACTTTTTTTCTGTTCTGGCCATTAAAGAATGCCATTGTGGCCCTGGTAAATGAATTTGACTGTTTTAGCTGCAATCTATTATCTCCAGTTAACTATTGCTATGAGCGACGGCTGAGATAGCAAAATTTTCATGTGTTGCGGCCTTTTATTCTGATTATTTTCTACCAAAAATGAAAGCACATGACCGGGATCCATTATTCCCAGTCGACTCTTGCAAACAAATTATTATCATCTGTATTGGCTCTTTTTTTGTTCTCTCTGCCAGTTGAATATTTCAGAAAAACTGCCATCTTCACTGTTCAACAGTTTAAGGACATTTTTTGTCTCTATACTGTGCTACTACAACGCCTTTTACCAAATTGATAAGGCATTTCAACAAAAAAAACGTATTTTGCCAAAAATGAAATGATCAAAATTAGAGAACATTTTCAGGTGCCTCTCACTCAATGGTGCTGATCTAGCACAAGGTGCTAATGTCCTCGATTATCAGTCAACCCCCTTTGACTGGCATTCTAACTGCCAGTTTAACTGACTTTGGAAGATAGTGGGCTGTTCTACAGTGAATGAAAGCCTCTATCGGCAGGTTGTCCAGATGAAAATGAAAGGGATGACCCTATCAGCCATGGCAAGACAAGTTGATTGTGGAAATCTGTAATTTCAAGATTATTGAATCTTTACAAAAATACTAATTCATTCAAGTCACCTAAGAAGACTGACAAGAAGGGATGACAATTGGTAATCATTTTCACACTGCAGCTGGAATTGCTCGCCAGATCAGTGACGAAGATAGTAAAGATTTTTATTGCTGTCTAAGAACATTAGGACTGAAGTCCCACACTGAAGTGACAAAACCTCTTATGTCAGGTCAAGTCAAGTCATGTTTATTTGTATTGCCTTTAATCACAAGGAGTCTCAAAGTGCTGCACAGACCACAGATTATTGCCAACCACAGACTATTATTACACCATCCCCCCAAAAAAATCAAAAAGCTGTGTAAACAGAGAACAGGTCTAGAGTTCACTTCAGTGATGAAAGAGAATGTATTTTATTTGGGTCTGATGAGAAGCATAATGTTTGGCGACACAGTGGAGAAAGACTAAACATGTAAAAAGTCAGTAATAAGTGGAGAAGAAACTGTCATGGTTTGGGGCATGTTTTCTGCAGAGGGAGTTGGGCCTCTTGTACAGCCACATGGCCGAGTGAATGCAAATGTTTATCAGTACCTTCTTCAACAACACACGGATCCTTAATTGCGTTTATTGCCCAATATGCCTGCAGGCTTCACCAGGACAATGCTCCATGTCACACAGCAAAACGGGTTACGAATTTTCTCAAATTTCTTCCTCTCTCTCCCCCTCTCTCTCTCTCCTTCTCTCACTCTCTGACCCCCCTCTCGCTCTTTCAGCCCCCCCCCCCCCCCTCTCTGTGTCTCGCACTCTCTCTCTCTCTATCCGAATTAGCAATAGGTCAGTTGGACGGTCAAGTGACCGCAGGGTGTCTTCCTGGGAACAAGGACCCACATGACTCAGCCACTTTTGCAAAGTTATCTCTCAATCCTCAGTCTTTACCGTAATGCAAGAAACTTGTCTGCTTGCAGAAATACAAGGACGGACAGTCCCGTGACTCTTTTGATGTCCCTCTCCCCCGTTGAAAAAGTCTCCGTCTTTCATTTCACCTCCTCTGAGGCTTAGAGGACCTCGCGACCCGAGTCGTAAAAACCTTAATTGTGGTGATGGAGCAGTGCCCTGTGATGACGGCATGAGAAGTAGGCGAGGAGGCGGCAATTGCTCTTGGGGCGAGGTCATGGCCGTATATTAGCGAAAGAGGAGGTGCGGGACAGCCTTGATGATGCAGGTGCGGTTGAATGCCAAAGAACTCCAAAGAACGCTGTTGAGGCTGATTGATAATTAACCTTCAAATTAATCTGTGGAAAGTTCTCAAACGACAGCAATTTATCTGTCAGGGTAGCCCTGAGAGCTACTGTAGTTCTTATGAAAAATACTTGATTAAAAGTTAAGATATCAACAATAAGAGTGTAGCAAAATATAGGTGTTTTTTACAAATAATCGAATGACAAAATCATTTAAAGAGCTGAGATTATTTTTTACAAATTTGTCTTATCTTTTTTGGCGCACCACATTTGTTTTTAGATAGTTATATGAGGAAAATTGATGAAAAACCTTTTTTAGTTAATCTGACATGTTGGATATACACAACTTTAAATAAATTCTTTGTACATTTTCAGACAGTTTACCATAGTTTAATCAAGACACAAACGATTGGATTTAAGGAGATTTCTTAACTAAAAATCTACAGAGGAAACTTAACTAGAACACAAAAGAAAACCACGATGAGAAAATAAAACAAAGTAAGATGGAACTTGGATAGAAAACAAAATCGGCCTAATTTTTACTGTGGATAAGATTTAAAGCAACTGGGCGTGATTGTAATTTGATAGAATTCCCCTTAAATTCATCGCTCCGCTCTCACTGACCCTGGGGAGTTGTAAAGGCAACATTTGCTTCCTACATGCAAGATAGCACTTCACGCCCAGTTGCGACCAGATAATTAAATCACTGTAATTGAATTAGAGCATAATATTTGATGCACCTGTTCTGACATTGATTCATCATTTTTTATTTATTTTTTGACATTGCTAAACGTAAGTCTGACCCAATGCTGAATGTTCTACACCGAAAAACCGAAAGCTAGCATCCTAGGAATACACATCCTGTCGTGATTACTGATGTGAATCACCTGTGCCCGCTCCTTTGGCACCAGCTGCCTCGGACTCTGATTGGCTCCCTGTCCCTATTTAAACCCACTCCTTTCTGTCACCTGTTTTCAGTTCGTCTGCAAACCTCAGTTTACTCTAGCTAAGCTTTTTTCTACACCTGTTTTTGTTCCCGTCTGTTTCCCAGCTTCGACCTGTTTTTTTTTAAATCCTGACCATGTCTACTCTCCTCTCATGGCTATCGACTTGTTCCCGATCCCGACCACGTTTTTTTGCTCTCCTGTCCCGGCTATTGACCCATTTCTTCCGTTCCCGACACCGCCCTCGCTCGCCATGGAAGTGCCACTTCCGCGTTCAGAGCGACCTGCTTCCCGCGCCCAGCGATCACCGGATCGTGGGTGCAACCCCTCCATCCATTATCTGCACCGCTTATCCTCAGTAGGGTCGCAGGGGTGCATCCCAGCCATGTGGCAGTGGGCAGGGGACACCCTGACCTGGTTGCCAGCCAGTCGCAGGGCACACAAGGACAGACAATTTGCTCGCTCATTCACACCTAGGGACAATTTTGCATGTTTTTGGAATGTGGGAGGAAACCGGAGTGCACGGAGGAAACCCACACAAGCACGGGGAGGTTGGTAGCTGGATTTGAACCCATGACCTCAGAACTGTGCCGCACACGCGCTAACCACCGCGCTGCCATGCTGCCCGCAACCCTTTCCTTTCTTCCAATAAAACTTAGAGAAATGTAACGCAAGTGGGTCGGCGACAAAAAGGAAACAGCTGCTCCCTGAATCCAACCACAGAGTTGACCCAGAGAACTGCATATGTTTAATGTTTCTCGTACTCAACTGCTTAGTCTGGCTATTAGCTCAACATGTTAGCCTTCAAATGCTAACAAATCTACTGTAATCTTTCGTTTAATGCGTTCAATGGGGATTAGAACCCCCCTGCAATATGCGAGAATACGCAACGAATCCCCACGTCATTTTTAAAACGCGCTGTCAGTACTCGCTCGCAGCATTGGTCAACTGGGGAAAACGGATCGTGTGCTTTTCATTCTAGGCAGAAAGACAGAAAAAAACATGCCACACATAACAAAAATGCTGTCTCAGCCCCGCACTCAGCAACAGTCGACTAGGGATGATGGATCGTGGCCACAATAGTGCAATTCATTTTTAGGTGGGCAACAATGACATGCTTTAGTGGGCCAAACCATTTTAAGCAACATTTAACTGGAAATCATAGATCGCTGTTGTATGGGTGCTTTTCATTTTGATTAGAACAAAAAAAAGAGCCACGAGCACAAACACAAATGTGCTCTCTTACCATATCAGCAATATTTGACTGTGGATAATGAATCACCGACTCATGGGTGCTGTTCATATTGAGGCAATAAGCATGACACATATCTGGTCTCTCAGCCCCTGCTCTCTCTAAAAGTCGATTGTGGATAATGGATTGTGGCTTAAACAGTGCAATTCATTTAAGGCAGGTTAGAAGGACATACTTTAGCAGCCTTATTGACTCAGTCTGTTTATCACTACTACCAATGATTACGAAGGTACTAACATGGAAACCAAAATATAATAACAGGATAAGTTGGTATTTTAGAGATACCAAACTGTGTGCCTTTTGCGCTAATTAGTAACAAATAGAAAAGGGTTGGAGTAATACTAGGGTTTTTCCATTCACATTTAAGACTTTTTAAAGACCCTTTCAAGACCAAATCCAATAAGATTTAAGACCAATTTCACACCTATTCTGGCATACAGACGCAGGATGTGGGCGCCAGGGGGGTCTATCACGATGGCACCGGAGGAGAACTGGCCCCCGAACCAGGCCTTGACTAAGGGTGGGAACTGAGGTGACCATGAGCAAGAGCGGGCGGGGGTCACATTTTCCGACCGACATATTGCATTTATTGGTCAGAGTTTGATAAATAATAGAGAAAATAACAGATAATCTTACGACACAATATTCCATACTTTTGTTAGCTATCTTATTATTCAGTTATTAACTCTGTCATGTAGATAAGACAGGAGAATTTTTTAAATATTTTTAAGTTAAATCTAAGACTTGTAGAAAAAAATTTAAGACCTTTACAGTGCCCTAATTCGCAGTTATGACCTTCGGGGAACCCTGAATACAAGAAATTGCGTTTTCAACATGTGAGTAAGCAGGTACCGTACAAGTTTCTAGGCAACATTCACAGCAGCCGTTGGCCTATTTTCCATTTAAGGCAACAAACTAAAGCAAGTCTTTCAAACAACTCGACAATTGCCCCCCCGATCTTTGCGCTCGCTCCCTTTTAATTAACTGGCATCTGCATAATTACTCTTCTAACCTCCCTAATCAGTAGCTCGTCCGTGCGCGGCATGTTGTTACGCCCTCCGTCATCGCTTGACCGTGACAGTCAAACCAGGGAGGAGAAAAACCCTTTTTCTGGAAGCATGTGTGGCGTTATCTTTACCATTTGAAAAAAAAACAGCGTCATTATCTGAACAATCTGTTCCGCTGTGGGTTTCTGAAGGTGATCGGCGTTCTCTATAATCAGGCATCTGTGTGAAAGGAAGAGACATAATGACATGCTCTTTGCAAGTGTGAAAGTACCCCCCTGCTGTTGTCTTGGTTACGTCTTCTCTTTTCCTGGGCCTCTATAAATAACGCGGGAGAGGAGCATAACTTGGGAGGGAGCCCCCCGACGCTATGAGTCAACAGTTGGAACTCACTCTGGTGTGGCCGTTTTAAAACTGGAGTAGTCGAGGTGATGCGGCACTGAGGTTTAAACCCTTGTGCACACCTAGGCTAGGTTCATACTTAATGCTAAATTTTGATTCTTGGTAAAATTTTATGTTTTTGTGAGATCATTCACATTTGCATCTAAATGCGACTTGTATGCGAATTGACCTTCCTGTGTGAACACGCCCAACTGTCACACATGCACAGAAGAGGACACGTGATGTCACACAAAATTCGCTCATATTTGCAAAAGTACTCATGGATGTTAACAGCGGAGCGTTATCCCCCAAGTATAAATTTAAATCTAAAACTTCCCTTTCCCCCATTGAATGCTGTCCATGTGGTGGGATTTAAATGTAAATATTGTTAACTACCAATAGAATGAACTTTAGCTACATGTTGTGAATCCAGTTTTATGGGACGGGATGGTGTCACAATATCCAAGAAGAGATCCGCAGGTTTGAGAGCGTTCTCCATTCGAGCCCCGGTGCTGTGGAATGCTCTTCCCCCTGAGATTCGATCTGCAACCTAAGTGGAAATGTTTAAATCTAAGCTTAAAACACACTTCTATTCTATAGCATATGAATAACCTATATTTTATGTTGACAATATCTGTGTATCAGTGTATTATTTGCCCTCATGTAAGTTTGAGATCAGGTGATGGTGTCATAATAGTCTGTGGTTTGCAATAATCTGCGGTCTGTGCAGCCCTTTGAGACTCTTTGTGATTAAGGGCTATACAAATAAACATGACTTGACTTGACTTGTTTCCTGTGTTACAAAATAAACATGTGTTCATTTTCCACAAATGTGTGATTCAATTACACTCTGTGTTCTCGTCCGCCGTGGTTGTTTATCCCTCCGCTTTCTCCCGCCTGGTTTAAGGCAGAATAGTGACCTCTGCCGCCTATCAATGACGTGCAAGTCGCATGAATGCTTCTCAGTCAATCAGCAAAAAATTGTATTCCAAAAGATCGGATATGTATCAGACTTAGGACCATAATTCCGACTCTTTTTAAAGAATCGTCCTTTTTGGCTCGAATCACCAAAAAGACTCTTTCGGCTCCCAAGCGGCTCTAGAGATTGTTTTTGTTGTTTAATCCATATATTACCATGTATCATTTATCATTATGAATGACGGGGGGGAACATAGCAAAATTAACACTCAAACGGTAACACTGAAAAACATTAGAAACATAATTCAAAGTATTTTGAATTATACAAAGAAAAATTATAATACAAAACTATTTTAACCTTTTTTATATACTCAACACATTTTAAGTCAACAGCACAGATTCTCCCCCAAAATGCATTCTGACCAATCACAAGAGAATAATAGCCTCTCGAAGGGAACCGACTCTTGGTCACTGTGTAGCTGGCCCCCATCATCCAGTTCCAAAGGCCGGCTCATAGAGCTGTTTCGTTCGCAAACGACACAAGTCGGTTGACAACCACACTGTCAAATGTAGGGCTCAGATTTTTGCGACGCAGCATTCATTTGCCTTTTATTTCAGCACATTAGTAAATACTGGATTTTCAATTGTTATTTTACTACATGTTAGTCACTATTTTGAATGGTAACATGATTCAACTCTCCAAGCCCCTAAAAACTAGGACTAAAAGGCAGAGAAAGACCACCCTGAACGAGCAAAAAAAAAATCTTTGAAAAATAATAGCAGTGTTCTCGTTTACCCGCGTCCCTGCGTCATAAACGCATCATCTTTGCTGGGGACGCATTGTGTCAAATCAACGTGCGTCCCCGGGACGCAACTTTTTTGACACAAAATTGTCATAATTACCCGCTACTTTTTTTTTTAACAAAGATTTACCGCACTCAACTTTTCATCAGGCAGATACGCCATTGTTGTTTTGGTCTCGCGGTTCAAGTTTTCGTCTGCACGGCGATCTCGGAAAACAAGATGACGTCATTGTTGTGGTGGAAGTCCGTCTCTTTTTAGAGAACCGGCTTTTTCGGCTCAACTCATTAAAGACAGCTGGCTCTCAAACGGCTCACTTGCTTTGATGCATTATATTACGAATTATGATGTTGTATGAATAAGTTAAGAAAAAAAGGAACTATAAAAGGAGCAAATGAAAAAAGACAGGTTTGTGGTTATCCCTTTAATCAGTATATTACCAACAATAATTTAATGCAGAAAATTAATTAATAATTTGAATAAGAAAATGTCTTATTCTAATTAATTATATTTGCATGTATTTTTTCCTTCTACAATGAACGTCCAAGCTACTTAATTTTGAACTTTTTTTTTAATAACAAACCTCATTCATGCCGAGCAACTCACAAAATGTTCATTAACAGTATATGATATAAGGAAACACATGTACAATATAACATGTTAAACTACATAAACACGTTTGAAAAAAATATGGTGTAAGTTGTTTTTGTATTTTGTAAGGGAAAATATGACAGTTTGTAAGTGCATTGAACCGTGGAGGTTGACAGGTATGAATATGCCTCTGAAAAAGCAGTTAGTATTAGGTGAAAATCAACACAAAATTGGTAATTTCTTCAGTGTCAGTAATAAGTCGAAACATAATGCAGAAAGTGATAACAACGGCAATAATTCCGCCAGGAAAAAACGGCAGATAAATTCTTCGGAAGATCGGGGAGGCAAGGAAAATTAGTCTGTTGAAGACAACGATTCGATGAAAGAAAATAAACAAAAGAATATAGATTAATTATTTCAGCAATATTATTTTGTATAATGCAAAATATTGTTGTGAACTGAAAAATCTTGAAGTGATAACTGATTTGTACTACCAATAAACTGTGATGATTAAAACTGAATGAATATATGGATTAATATTATTATTATTATTATTATATATTTGTCGCCGATTTACAATTTCAACCTCGATAACACTAAATTTTGGGGACCCATAGATCTTTGTTGGGACCCATAGATTTTTGAGCATGCGAGTCCCTGGGACCCATCACTTTTCAGAGGTTAAATGAACACTAATAGCTTGTGACTTTTTTTTGTCACGAAACGGAACGGAAAGCAGGAAGTAGGAACTCATTTGCGTAGACGTCCTCATACTTTAATTGAGAAAGAAAAGTTGTCCAAAACACAAACGGACCAGACCAAAAAACAAAACGGGTCAAACACGGGCAAAACTACAAACTAGGCATTTCCAGAATTAAACAGAACTTAAAAAAATCTCTCAGAATGTTACAATGCAGTGCAACAAAGTCCAACAAGCACAACAAGTATAACCAAGCATAAACAAGTTTTCAACAACGATCTGGCAAAGCGCAGTTCAAAAGAGCGTGTTTCAGTACCCACAAAAGTAGTCAGAAAATGCGAGTCAGCCAGTGTCAAGGGGCGGTGCCAGCTGGGTGCCATGGCAACCGTGCAGAACCTGACAGAACCCCCACTTCAAGGGACAGCCCCTGAGGTCCCCCCCAAAAAAACCAAATACCTCGCCCCCAGAATGGGTTGACGCTCCCGAAGAGGGCAACCCCACTCCCTCCCCCGAAAACGCAGGAACGGGGAGAGGCAGGGGCGGCAGGCGGACGAATCATAGAGGCGGGCAGACGAGTCGGACTTATACGGGTCGGGCGTTGCAGGAGAGTTGAACGGGCGAGTCGAAGAGTCGGAATGGCCGGCAGACGAATCGGAGTGGCGAGCAGACGAGTCGGACCGGTGGGTAGAAGAATCAGACAGGCGGACGGGTGAATCAGGCAAGCAGGTGGAAAACAAAGACAGATCAGGCGTTGCAGGAGAGTCGAAGAGGCGAGTCAAAGAGTCGGAATGGCAGTCAGATGAATCGGAGTGGCGAGCAGAAGAATCAGATTTGCGAACGGGCGAATCAGGCAGGCAGACAGTTCGACAAACAGGCATGGCAGGCGGACATCGGGATAGGTGGACGTCAAGACAGACGGAAGGACGGACCTCGAGACCGGTGGGAAGGCAGACAGACGGGCGGACGTCAAGGCAGGCGGACGGGCGGATATCGAGACTGGTGGGAATGCAGGCGGACGGGTGGACGTCGAAACAGGCGGAAGGACAGAACTCGAGACCGGTGGGAAGGCAGGCGGACAGGCGGATCTCGAGACAAGCGGAAGGACGGAACTGGAGACCGGTGGGAAGGCAGGCGGACGGGCGGATCTCGAGACAGGCGGAAGGACGGAATTCGAGACCGGTGGGAAGTCAGGCAGATGGATGGACATCGAGACAGGCTGGCGTTGAGGTTGACGGGGACCTCGGACAGCTCGGTGCCAAGTCTTTCAGGAAACCCCATTCGCGGCAAAGCAATTGCCACAATGGGCGGGGAACAAAACCACCCGCAAAAAGTGGCAACGACCCTTCAAAAAAAAAAAATACATGTTTTTATTTTTTTTTAAATTATTATTTTTTTAGACCCGGTTAATGGGACCCAAAACCACCCGCTAAAAGTGAAAATCTGCAAAGTAGCCACGCCCCCCCCCCCCAAAAAAATATCTCATCTCATTATCTGCACCGCTTATCCTCATTAGGGTGACGCTGCGTCCGCCGAACTCGCTCCGTCGCGCAGCCCGGGAGTGACCTGAAATGAAATGAAATGATCTGCATTTATATAGCGCTTTTCAAGTCAATGACTTCCCAAAGCGCTTTACATTGTGCTTCACATTTCCCAATAGCGGCCGTGATCTGTGCTGCCATGTAAGGCGCTAACCTGCTTATTGGGGGTATTGGGGGTTCAGTGTCTTACCCAAGGACACTTCGGCATGTAACACGGACAAGCCGGGATTCAAACTGGGATCCCTTAATCCTAAAACGATCGCTCTACCTCCTGAGCTACTGCCGCCACCTGCGCCTAAACATCTTACATGCTGACATTTCTTGTGTAAATATTGTGTAAATTATAACTATAACCTTATCCTCCTTGTTTAATAACCTTATCTTCTCTGTTCCTTTAAATCTATTTTAGTGATATATATGTGTATATTTTTTTAAACTATTACAAAGCTCTGAACCAGCGAACGTCGAAGCGCGAAGTAGCGAGGTCCCACTGTATAAATGCAGATCATTTCATTTTAAATCTAGCTGATTTAAAATGTATGGGTGATTATGAAACACAACACATTATCTAGTGCTTTTGGAGGTCTTCATTGACTTGAAAAGCACTGTATAAATGCAAACATTTTACCATTTATAACAGTACTTTTATAGAAAAGCTACAAAAATAAAAGAAAATTATTGCAAGGATGAATATCTAATTGAATGCAAATAAACATGGACATAAGATATTATTTTGCTTTAGAATGAGAATAAATAAATACCACAGAATACATACACAAATAATATTATAGAAAGAAGATGCTGAGCACAGTGGTAAGCAAAATAATCAAAGAAGTTGTTCCACACTTGGGTCCGAGTTAAACCTCTCAGGTTTAATTTCTTTTAATCCAGCCATTCACTTGCAGTTATCCACAAAGGAAGAAGAAATGCAATGGCAAAATATTACTATAAGAAAAATTCTACTACAAAAATACTATAGAAATACTATACAAACACTACACTATTTCATTGTTACAATAAGAAAATATTAGATATACTACAAAAATATTACTATGGAACTACTATGACAATTCTACCATGGGAATACTTCAGAATTAAGTCTGCAGTAACACTACTTCACTAACACTACCTTATAAGTCCAAGAGATGGCGATAACAATGAGATGTGGCTTCTGTGTCATTTACACTCTACATGGCGACCCCCCATGGCCAGACCAAGCAGGTACAGAAGATAAGAGGTAAGAAAGTCGATATCAATTTTGAAGATATTCAAGTTCTTAACAGGATCACAGAAGATAGAAGAACCAAGACATGGAACGAAGAGGAAGGTATCAACAATATATTATATACATATTATTAAAGGGGTATAATAATGACTAAGGGTGTTAATAGGTGAAAAACAGGAAAATGTTTTATGTGTTTGTATTCGGCCGGTATGAACCATAAACATGATATATATATATATATATATATATATATATATATATATATATATATATGTATGTATACGTGCAGAAAAATAAAAACTCGAACTGCGAGACCAAAACAACGATGAAAAGTTTGGAGTGCAGCAAATCTTTGTTTAAGTAATAAGGTAATAATGACAATTTTGTGTCAAAGAGTTGCATCCCGGGGACACACGTTGATTTGAGACTATGCGTCCCTAGCAAAAATGATGCGTCTAGGACGCAGGCATGTGGGCAAACAAGAACACTGAGTGTATAATACAAGGTAATTATACGGAATAGTTTAAAAAGAAAAAATATGTAAATAATAAGACTAATCATTTCTCGTTGGACATGTGAATAGCGAAAGGGTAAAAACTCTAAGACGTGTAGTTTTGCTCCTAATAATAAAGCGAATACGGCGTCTGGGAACTTCCATAATTTTAGTGTCCATTTTCTCGTTTGTTCGTAAATGGACCAGTTCGAGAGAGGCGTAATACAGAAATATGTTATTTCCTTAGTTTTTACCCATATTCAATAACAGATTACTTCCAATCGAATATTGCACACAAAAGAGTAGGTGATTTGAATCGTTTCAAATATTCAAAATTTTGAAATAAGTTTGAAAATAACGACGTATTAACACAGAAAAGAAAATTTGAGACTAGAAATCATTAATAACGTGGAAAGAGGTGAGCGAGCAGAGGGTGCCGAAGTGGTGTTGGACAACGGGCAGGTTATCCTCAACCTACGACGCCAACGAAACAACGCCAAAAACTCCAGACAACGTTATCCAGAAGACTGTGGTCGTAAAAGCACCGTGAAAGAACTGCCGCCAAAACTCTTCTAGCCAATGGCATGAACGAGATTCTAGTTTTTTATTTTTACTCTACGTTAACAAGCAAACTCATCCATTATAGTATCTTGTCGTTATAGAGTTGTTGAGAGATCACAGAAGTTAGTGTGGTGAAGGTGGGGTGGGGGAATGTTTGTTGCCCATATGTAAAATTACAAACTAATATCCTACCTACAAGACTCCACACGGCCATTTATAGATTTCAACCTTTCAATATGTGATGAATTAACAATGTCTTTAGAAATGTCTTCCTGTACGCGTTGAATCTTCTTATTTAAGAAGGCCATAAAGTCATGGGATGAATGGGTAAAACTATCTGAGATAATCTGTTGCCTAGTTAGGATGCTACAGTTTCGAAAATGATTTTGGGGTTCTTTTCTTTTTCTTTTTGTTTACAGTGGGACCTCGCTACTTCGCGGTTCCACGTTCGCGGGTTCAGAGCTTCACGGGTCTAAAAAATAATAATAATATATATATATATATATATATATATATATATATATATATATATATATATATATATATATATATATATATAGATATATATATATATATATATATATATATATATATATATATATAGATATATATATCCCCCTCGGATGGGTCTGGCCTTGATGCGGCGAGGGGGCTTGCGTGTTCCAGTGACCCTGGAGAGTGATACCGTCGGGAGCTTGCTCCTGGTAGGGTCACCCATGGCGGGCCGGTCTCCGGGGTAGGTTCCAGACAAACAAAGACCCCAGCGTGTCTGTACGCTGTGAGGTGGCAGCCCCACCAACCGACTATCCTGCGGAGGGCTAACAACTCACCCAGGAGAAACCCCCTTTGTTACGAAACTGACCAGAGAAAGAAGCCGGATTGAACAACACGGTAACGGACTCCAGCCTGCCCCCGACTAACGAGTACGGATCGACCTTCGTCATAAGACCCGTGTCGCCACCTGGAATGTCCAGACACTCCTTCGCCCCGGAGCTGCCACCCTGCTGTCCCGAGAGCTCTGTCGCTATAACATCACCCTGGCAGGGCTCTGTGAAGTATGGTGGCAAGGCAATGGTGAAACAACAGCTGGCAACCATTGCTACATCTGAAATGGCCCCGAGAGTCGGACCGGCCTTTACGGTGTGGCTCTTGCCATTCCAAAAGCCCTCCGGAGGTCCCTCATCAGCTGGACACCCATAAGCAACAGACTACTGTCTGCTCGCTTCCTCCACCATCACGGCAAGATGACAGTGATCGTCGCCTACGCCCCCACCGATGTCCCTGATGAGGATGCGAAGGACACGTTCTTTGACCAACTCCACCAGGCTGTCGACCAAGCTCCACCACACGACGTCACCATCATCCTTACTGATGCCAACGCCACTCTATCCAGCAATGATCGGTCCCCCGGCTCACCTGTCGGCACCACCTTTGTTGACAGCACAACAAACGACAATGGCAACCGCCTCCTCCTCCTCTGCCACCAAAACAACCTCTGTGTTGCTGACACCTGGTTTCCCCGGAAACGCATCCATCACTGGACGTGGTACAGCCCAAATGGCAGAACCAGGAAGGCATTGGACCACATCCTGATATCACGACGCTGGAAGTCGTTTGCTAACAACTGCCGGGTGTTCAGAGGAGCACAGCTTGGCAACACAGACCATCGTCTGCTGGTGGCCCAGCTCAAGCTAAAGCTCCGAGCCAACCAGCACAAGACTCTGCCTCGCCCCAACTCCTCCCGACTCAGTGACCCCAACATTGCCAGAGACTTCAGTTGCTCCATCCGCCGCACTCTCGATGCCCTGGCTCCTGACAAGCTGACAGACTGGGCGGTCTTTAAGGAAAGTGTCCTCCAGTCTGCTCACAATGTCCTCGGATGCCCGCGATCCTCCCCGAGAAAGCCCTGGATATCAGAGAGGACAGTAAACATCATAGACCAGTGGCGTGAGGCCCGGCTCCGAGGCGACCTCACGGAGTATCGGAGACTGAAACGCCTGCGCAATGTGGCCATCGCTGAAGATAGGGAGAGGTTTTGGCAGGCAGAAGCCCAACAGCTCGAGTCCGCGGCCAACAACAACAACATGAGCCGCGTATTCAGTCTACTACGCCAAGCCCGTAGCGGCCCACACATAAAGACAGCTCTGGTAAAAGACTCAGACGGCATCCTCATCATGACAGAAGCCAACTGCCTCGCGCGCTGGAAGGAGCACTTTTGCAGCACAGCACCATCCCGGCAGATCCCACCCTCCTAGTGGCTGCAAACACGGCACCTCCTAGCGACGCCTGCTGCACGGACCCTGTAACAACCGGGTAAGTGAGAGCTGCTCTGAAGAAGCTGAACACCAAGAAATCCCCCGGCATCTGTGCCATCACCGCCGGGGAGATGCTCAAGGCCGGCGGTGATGGCATGGTGGAGTGGCTAACCTGCCTATTCAACCAGGTGTGGGAATCAGAGCAGCTGCCCATCGACTGGACCAGAGGAGTCACTTTTCTCCTTTCCTCAAAGTTCACTCCTATCTTTCGACACCATTTATCATTTGCTTTCCTTTTCACTGCTTCCACTTCCGCTTTTACCAACCTTTTCTTCACTTTATATCTTTCATACGCATCGCCACTCTTATCTTGCAGCCACGTCTATATTCTGTCACAGCCTCTGATACTGCATCATTCCACCATTCACTACCTTTCCTAATACCTCGACCAAGTTTTCTCATTCCACACACTTCTTTTGCACTCTTCAACACTGTCTCTTTAAACCACTTCCATTCATTTTCCACACTCTCCATTTCTCTTCTACTAACCCGTTCATACTCTTCCCTTATCTTCTCTTTAAACTCTCTTTCCTTTTCTGCCTTATTCAACTCTGACATTTTCACCTCTTCCCTCACACTCTTCTTATAACTAGCCCTCCACGATCCATCTATTCTCAGTTTTCCTTCCACATGAAAATGATCAGACATACCACTCATTTCACCTCTCTAAACATGCACATCCAACAATCTACTTAACATCCCTTTCTTAACCACTACATAGTCCATCAGTGCTCTGTCCACCATCTTGCCACTATCCACTCTGAAAAAGGTATACTCATTCACGTCCCTCTTTTTAAACAATGTACAGTGGAACCTCGGTTTTCGAACGCCTCTCAGTTCGAACAAATCGGTTCTCGACCAAAAATTTTGAGAAATTCTTGCTTAGCTTTTCGTTCAAAAAATCGGAGTTTGAGCGCCGGTACTCTAGGGGCGATGCTAAGCGCCGTACGAGTGTAGATTGCCCCCACCCCTCGTGAAGAACTGTTGTCACGGCAGCGCGCACTCCTTCTCTGCTTTCGTTTTTCAAAAGCGGTGAAGGGAGTGTTTTAACTCCTAATTATGCCTCGGAAGAAGGTTGGTGCAAGCAGCAAAGTTGCTACTGGTGAAACAAGAGGAGTAGTGCGTACAACTATTGCATTTAAGAAATAAATAATAGCAAAATATGAAGAAGGTGTGCGAGTTTCCCTTCTTTCGAGGGAATAGAGCATGGCTTCTGCAGACAACCGCCAAGGTAAGAAATCCTACTCATAATTCTTTGCTTTATCCTTTAACTGCTCACCACTTGTTGTGGAGACCCGGGTGCTAAATGACGTGTAAACGACCTGATTTTTTTATTTTTACACGTTCATGTTAGCGTAATCTTTTGTACGGAAGATTATGCTAACGCGAACGCATGATTAGCCTGGGTTAGCGTCATGTTTACTTTCGTGGTAAACATTTAGGGTGTTGGAACGGATTAAAACAATTTTACATTACTTTTAATGGGAAAAAAAACAACTTCGGTGACCGTACAAATCGGTTTTTGTACAAAGAAATGGAACGGATTATGGTCGAGAACCGAGGTTCCACTGTATTTCCAATCACCAACTCATTTTCCACACATAACTCTATAAATTTCTTCCCACTCTCATTTCTTCCTGGTACTCCATATCTACCAACCACATTTTCAACCGTTTCATCACCCTCTCTAGCATTCAGGTCAACTAGTATTACCACTTTCCACCCTTCTTTCGCACTTGCCACACATTCGGACAAGTCCTTCCAGAACTCCTCTCTCTCCTCAGCGCTTCTTTCTGAACCAGGTCCATATGCACTTATAAACAGCCATACTTCTACACCCCACTTCAACCTCACCCACATCAATCTGGAAGATATCTCTTTCCACTCCACCAGTTTTTCCTTTGCTTTTTCACTCACAAGCACAGCCACTCCTTCTCTAGCATGTCCACCGGTAACTCCAGACCTTCTACCATACATACCTCCAAGTTGTAATTCACCCTTTCCTTTCATCTTTGTTTCACTCAAGGCTAACACATCAACCTTCCTTTTAGTCATCATCCTTCCGATTTCCTGTTTCTTCCACTCAGTCGCTTTACTTCCACATCCTCTCACATTTAATGACCCTATAACCAGGGTTTGCAAGACCTTTCGGTCTCCAGCCCCCCTTTCTTTGCCTTGCTGTCTCTTAGGGAGTAGAGATAGAGAGGAGAGGATCCCCAGTCCCCTCGCTCCCTCCACTTTAGTCGCCTCTTACGACACACAGCGGACCATGGTGGGAGAATTCTCTTACCTCTCACAAGGAGAGGCCCCCTCACCACAGGGCTGTATACTATTGCACAAAACTGAAGGTATATACCTTGTGACTTATTTTGTGTTTTTTTCTTGATGGTGAATTTTATTGCGCTTCTTTTCATTGTTGAGACACTGTATGATGAAACCCACAGAACAAACTATAAATACTCATAAATTTCAAGTGCCCAGGAGGCCTGTCAGAGACGTGGGAGGCCCTTCAATCTCCCCTGGACGCCGGAGTCGTGAGCAGACACCTGAGACCAATTCTGTTCTTTTTGAGCCAGCAAAGAGGCAAGAGGTCTGACTTACTAGGGACCTTTTGGAGCCAGTGCCAGGCTTAATTATGCCAGTGGCTAAACCTTTGGGACCTAGCGAGCGACCTCTAATAAAGCTTTCAGTCACCAGCAGCCAACCAGGACGCATTCAGTGGTCCTTGTCCCGACCGGGTCTACAGCCTTGAGGATTCCTCACTGCTCTACTGCGGAAGACATCAAGACTGGGCCTTTACCTTCATAGAATAAGAACCACAGTCCATCTCATGGTGATAGGTATTTATGTTGGTATGACGTTTAGGGGGAATTCTATCAAATTACAATAACGTAATAAATAAGGCAACGTTATGTCTCTATATGGTACGTGTTAACATCTATTTTACTTTGTTTTATTTTCTTATCCCTGTTTTGTTTTCTATTCATGTTTGTTCTGCAGATGATTAATACAACTCCATAAATTTGAGGGTGCGTGGGTCTTAATTAAAGTATATTGAACTATCAAAAACGGTAAAAATAATTTATTTAAAGTAGTGTGTAGCCATTCTCAGAATAATTAAACAAGTATTTCATGTTTTCCTGATATAATGATCTAAGAACGTATGTGGTGCTCCAAAATGGCTGAACAAGTATAAAAAAGGGATAAACATGCCTCTTCAATTTAATTGTTCGATCGATTATCTGTTAAAATAATTTATTGACCACCCAAATTTCTCTACAGTTGAAAAAAAAATCTGCAATCCATTATCACCAATTTCTTATTGCTCCAAGCGGTGGCTGGCAGAACACATTTTTCTGGCCTGGTGGCTCTTTTTTACCATTTAGTCCACCCAAAAATTAACTACACTGCTGCAGCTGCAATCAATTATCCCCAATCGCGGAGCGATTGTTAAAAATGTGGGGATACTTTACAGATTTTCACAGGGGGTTGATTAAACTATACCTGTTCTGGGTGTATCAGAGGGCTATTATGGGTGTCGTTAAAAATGGATGACAGACCCATTTTTAGTGGGTAAGTAGCTCGATTGAGTGGGTTGGGTAAACAAGGAGGTGTAGAGTATTTTGTGGGCATTTATTAAATGGCTACATCCTGTTCCTCACCGTCAAGTATAAACATCTTAAGGAGGGTTCACTGAAACCCACAGGTGCTATAGTTTATGACCAGTGTTGGACACGTTACTTCAAAAAAAGTAATTAGTTATAGTTACTCACTACTTCTTCCAAAAAGTAACGACGTTAGTAACTGAATAACTCTATAGTCAATGTAACTAGTTACCAGGGAAAATAACTATTTCTGTTACTTTAAAAATAAGTTGTATGTCAAAGAACTTAAAATTTTGTGAGCAGTAGTTGAGTCAGTTGAATAAAGAGGAACCAGCACGTAGTTGTGTTAAAAAACCTTGTAATATTTATTGCACCAGGCCATCAACAGATTTTTCTTACACTTGAATGTGCAACAGAATTAAACTGTAAACATTATCATACAAAAACAATTACAAGTAAATTATATAAAGTGAGTTTAATGAATTAAATTTAACTCTCACAACCTGAGAAAACTGGTGAAGTAGGCATATAATACTGTACTTTAAGTATTTTGTTGGCATCAAAAGTGAGTTTCACTGTATAGAGTAAATCACAGTCCCTTGTTAGACAAAAGCTGTGTGACCAAACCCCCTAACTCCAACCCTTGATGCCAAGTGCCAAGCAGGGAGGCAATGAGTACCAATGTCTTAAGTATGACTCAGCCGAGCCTTGAACCAGCGACCTCCCAGTCTCGGAGTGGGCGCCCTACCATCTAGGCTACCGAGCTGGTACATTACCTATAATGACACGTTGTTACTGAGCATGTGTGGTGTGACCCGTAATGTTCACAGTTGTATGTTATAGTTTACTTGCGAGTAACATGCCTTGTCTCATTTTTTTTAAAGTAAAGCACAGCTTTTGACTGTCAGTAACGGTAACGGCGTTGTAACGGTGGAAAAAAATAATTAGTTAGATTACCCTGTTACTGAAAGAATAAGGCCAATATTACCAACACTGACCAGTAGGAAAACAGTTTACACCGAGGAACCATTCCTGACTGCCGCCATCTTGCCCACAACAAGCCAATTTTCACCAGATCCAATTCCACCCCCTTCTATAAGTGGCAGAGACAAAGATGAATCTATCAGGATTGATGAAGTGACATCCCGTGCACATCGTTGGACTCTAAATGGGAACCGGGACTTTAAATAGCTGCAGCCCACGTGCCTGGATTAGCAGTTACTGAAACAGTTTTTGCGTCAGGTAGAAGAGTGGCTTCTTTTTTAGTTCAAGTAGGGGATAGGAGATGTATACACACAGTAACGCAAGGGTCGAACTGAGGATAAAGTAGCAAAGTGTGTAATGATTCAGTGTCCTTCATAAGGGCCGCTTATCTTTCAGGCTCGTAGGCCGATAAACGAAGCATGACATGAGCTAAATTATAAGACTGACTTTGGGGTTTTGTTTACACAAGATCCTTCTATCAATGCTTCAACTGTATGAGTTTCTGCAGATCAAGCAAAGTTTTCAGGTGGGCTCTTGTTCCGAAACAGTTCGATACTGCAGCAGAGCTGAGCAAACATGCTCATTAAACATTTAGGGCCATCTGACAGCAGGGACACCGTGTGTGGGTTTATAGGACATCCAAGAACCCAAAACTACCTTGTCGTTAAAATCGGACACAGACAAAGTAATGGAGTCGTGACAAAAAGTATTGATTTGTACTGCAGTGTTTCCCATACAATTAAAAAGCTGGGGAGCCGCCGAGGTTTAATTGGTCCGTGCCAGGATCTGAAACTTGTATAAAAAATAAATGAATTGTCCTTTCACTTAATTTTGGATAATTGGTTGATTGGTAGGGGGCACGGCAGCTGATTAGTTAGCGCGTATGTGGCACAGTTCTGAGGTCAACCAGATATGGGTGTCCCCTTCCCACTGTGCGAAGATGGCTGGGATGGGCTCCAGCACCCTCGCGACCCTACTGACTATAAGGGGTGCAGTTAATGGATGGATGGATGGATGATTGGTTGATTGGTTAATATGAGTGTTAACCAACCAGACAAGGGAGGGTTTGGAGAGGCACTGCTACAGCTGCACATTGAGAACAGGAACGGTTCAAGAGAGATTGCAATGCAGAGGATAAAAAGAACATTTAAATTAAATGAGTCAAAGCAGGAATATGATTCTTATTTTGGACAAATATTAATAATATTAATGGCTCCAAAACATTGTGCATTTTCTATCAGTGACAGAAGAATCGGAATCAGTCCCTAAATGCCATTATCGAATGGCGACTAATGATATTTTTGTTGTTATACGCATATCATCTCATCTCATTAGCTGCACCGCTTATCCTCAGTAGGGTCGCGGGGCTGCTGGAGCCCATCCCAGCAATCATCGGGCAGTGGGCAGGGGACACCCTGAACTGGTTGCCAGCCAATCGCAGGGCACACAGGGACTGACAACTCGCTCGCTCATTCACACCTAGGGACAATTTGGACCGGCCAATCCACCTGAAATGCATGTCTTTGAAATGTTGGAGGAAACCGGAGTTCCCGGAGGAAACCCACGCAAGCACGGGGAGAACATACAAACTCCGCACAGGAATACCGGTAGCTGGATTCAAACCACGGAGGAGGTTCCCAAGACCTTAGAACTGTGCCGCACACGGGCTAACCACTGCGCCGCCGTGCTGCCTGTTATACGCATTTTAATATACATTTTTTTATGTTTTTCAGAGATTCTGTGTTCTGTGTAGTTCAGTCAGCAACAGTTAGAAGTTGAATTTTAAATAGTCGATAGTTCTTGTATTGAAATGTTTTTATAGCACTGCATAGATAGTATTTGTAATTTTTATTTTGTTATGCAGTTTGTTTTCCCAGAGATTTTGTGTTGCTTAACTTTAAAGTTGCTCAGTATAAACACGCTTAGATTAGTTTAAAGTGCTCTGTACAGTGAAAAAAATAAAGGTTAAAACAGTATAAATAGTAGTATAGTACATTGTTTGCAGATGACACAGTGCTTGTGGCTGATTTTGAGGAAAAATTGAGAAGGTTGGTAATGGAGTTTGAAAAAGTGTGTGATCGGCATAAGTTAAGTGCAAATGTTGACAAGAGTAAGGTGATGAAGTGTTCACGTGATGGAGTGGGCATGGCATTGGAAATAATGTTGGATGGACAGGTCCTGGAAGAAGTTGAAAGCTTTAGGTACTTGGGTTGTGATGTGGCTGCAGTTAGTGGAATGGAGTGCGAGGTATTGCACGGAGTGAATCAAGGAATCAAGGTTTTGGGTGCTCTGAAGAGAGTGATGAGTTACAAGAGTATGGATGTTAAGAGAGGACTGTATGAGAGTGTGATTGTGCCAACCGTGTTGTATGGTGCAGAGACTTGGAGCCTGAATGCAGATTTGAAAAAGATGGATGGATTGATAAATGAAATTGTGAGAGACAGAACTGGAGTAGTAGTGGAACTCTACACCAACGCAGGTCTCCCAAAATTCTATGGGAAACACCGTACCTTGTATTTTAGTTCAACTTTAGGCCCTCAAATGTCATTCTGACAGAATCCTGCTTCATGATGTTTACTGATGACTTACCGTAGTTCCTTGACTTAAAAGTTTCAATATTCTTTTGACAATGTATTTGCAGTATCCCCTCGCCCTTACACGGTTCAATTTTAGTTTCCTCCGTGCATCACTTTTTTCTAATCATTTATTAGAAGGTTCCATATATGCGTACTTTACCAGCACCAATACATTCAAACCAATCAAAGAACTGCCTTGTTTCCTGGGTGAATCAATTATTTACTGAAGTGGTGACAATGGAGAACCCTGTATACATGAATCTATTAGGATTCAACAGAAGAATGGGGAACCCCACACCCTTTCACCTGACTCTAATCAGGAACCATGTAAATAAGGATTGGGCTGACAGCAGTAGCTGATGGATCGTTGTTTGCACCTGATGTTCCTGATCTCCTGTCTGATTATACCTGTCATCGATCTATTCTGGACAGTCTGAACTCTGCCGGCCGTGAGTATTTTCCGGACCTTTTAATGTTAGTTGGTTTCTGCACTGTCCCAAAGTGCCCCTTTTTAATTAAAGGATGATTTTATCCATGTCACTCACCAAAATCAACAGAGTTCCGTGGTTGTCAGCTCCAAAAGGGTGCTTGATCCCTGCGTCCCATTTGTGCTCATATGTGGCTTGCCAGAATCACGGACTTACTTTATTTTTGGATGGAGACAACTGTGGCATTTTCGCTCTTGGGGCAAAAATATAATGGGGCTTTCCCAGAGTAATCAACCAAGACACATAAGGCTATTTGGTTTGTGTGTATTATTCGTACTACAAGTCCTAGATTGCTTTGTGGCATCAAACTATTCCAGATGAGTAAAATTGCGTGTGTACAAGAAATCGGATTACTCAAACGATAAACTGTTATTCAAGAAATGCATAACGAGTTGGGTGCCAAATAGTAACATAAAGTATCTCTCAGCTTGAAAAAGCTTGGAGACCCCTGCTTTTCATATTCAGAATTTTGCCATTACAGTATTCTGTTTACAAATGGATTATTGCCTGGATGTAAATATACCTAATGAAAAAAACTCAGTATCGGAATCAGAAATGCTGATAAAATCTGAAGGAGTCAAACAACGGGCATCATTTTTTTTTGTCCTAATAAACATGGACCTCAAATGATAGCCCCTTGAAAATTGAACCGGAGCATGTTGCTAGCTTCTAATCCAAGTGGACTGCAGTGTTCTACATGCCTGGCTGCAATGTGCTGCATCGGCACTCCTACACACTCGTGCTTATGTTCGCAAACATCATATGTGAGCAGGCTAGAGTTTGCGCCACTGCAATGAATGTGCACAGGTTTGTTGTGGCATTAGCGCAGTGTCCGTGGAGGCGTGGACCTTGGTGACATGAATACTGCACCACAGTGTGTTTACCGATTGTTTTTGTTTTAAAAGTGTTCCCAAACAGATTTTTTTTAGTCTGAGTATGTGAAGTGTTCCTCCCCACAAGTATGGAAAGAACAAGCATTATTGCCTGGCGTAGCCAGGCTTGGCGTTGCCAGGCTTTGCATATCCGGGCATTCCACTTGAGCAACGCTGGTGGTTCCCTGGTTTGAAGAAAAAGCGCTAGGGAGTCACTAGTGATTGCCAACGAGCAGTATGACCGCATGCAGGTCCAGAGCCGCTTGTACACAAAAACAGATTGTTATCGATTTTGTCGGTGTTTCTTGGGCATGCCTTCACACCAAACCTAACATGTATGTCTAGCTAGATAGATCTTGATAGATGAGATAGATATTGCAAAATATTCCACGCGCAAAGAGACTTGAGAGATTTAGTCTCAAAAGTTGACCAATCTCCCAATACCACAGCATGTGAGCCCAGCTCCGAAACAGAAAGCGATTGTAGTGTGCAAAGTTTCTCTGACCCTGGTTTTATGGCCGATTATTATAAAAGCTCAATCCAATTACTAGTTTTTGTGACTGTGCGATTGTGGATTTTAATTTGTTTTTCTCCGCATGTGTTGTGGTTGGTGTGATTTTGTCCAGGTAGCTCCCAGTTATTTTAGGGGCTACCAAGTCCTTTCGTGTTTTTATTTGCTCCCCGTTGGCACTCGTTGGATGCCCACCATTTGTTGTTTAGCTGGCTAGCCAGGCAATAGGACCATTTTTTCTGTGTTCTGTGTTTATTCTTGGGCTGGCTTTGCGTTTATTGCTGCAGCCGCTTTTCGTTGTTGGTTGGCAGTTAGCCAGGCTCCTCACTGAGTGTTCTTTGATCGGCTAGCCTAGTGTTAATGGCGGTTTTGCCGGGTCCCCTGGTTTATTCCTGGCCGGTTTTGCGTTTGTCGCCATAGCCGTTGTCGTTCTTTGTTCTTGGTGCCCTGTTAGCCTGGCTGCTTACCTCGTGTTTTTTGGTCGGCTAGCCTGCCGCTGATTTAGCCGTGTCCCTTGCTTTATATTCCAGTGTATACAGTGATCCCTCTCTACTTCCGGCTCCGGTTATCCTGGGTGCACTGCTTTGCAGCTTTTAAATCTAATTGTCTTTATTGTCATGCTATCAACATATCGTGCATTGTGTTCTGCAGAAGACAGCAGACAGCAAATGCAATCACAGGGGCTGGTAGTTTGTGTGTGTCTTGGGCGAGCCTGACTGCTTGTGTGTGCGACTGTGATAGGCTGGTGAATGTTGTCAGTCAAACAGTGGGGTGGGTGCACGAGTCAATTTAGCGACAGTAGCTTAAGTGGCTCATTACATTGAAAAAAAATCATCAAATAAATGAGACTCTGAGGAAAATCCGAAGAGTGCAGAGATATGGTGATCAGCACCGCGTGCTGGGTGGATTGTTATTGGATTCTGGAAGCAACTGAGGCGGCGTTGGGAGAGAAGGCAATAGCGAGGCTGCAGGTCCGACCTACTGGTGTTAGGCTAGGTAACAAACTTTCTTATGCTACCCCTGCCGAGCCTGTACCTTCCAACGTCAGATCCAATACCCATGAAACGAACCTGGAGCTAATTCAGGACATTGTATTTGAATTTTCGTGGGGACCTGACTCAATCCAAGGATACCCAATGCTCGTGTGTACTAGCCATCCGCTCTCTAAATCTTACACTAATAGGTGAAGCCATCCATCCATCCATTATCTGCACCGCTTATCCTCAGTAGGGTAGCAGGGGTGGTGGAGCCCATCCCAGCTATCTCCGGGGAGTGGGCAGGGTGCACCCTGAACTGGTTGCCAGCCAGTCGCAGGGCACACAGGGACAGACAACTCGCTCATTCACACCTAGGGACAATCTGGACCGGCCAATTCACCTGAAATGCATGTTTTTGGAATGTGGGAGGAAACCGGAGTGCACGGAGGAAACCCACGCAAGCACGGGGAGAACATACAAACTCCGCTCAGGATATCCAGTAGCTGGATTTGAACCCATGACCTAGGAACTGTGCCGCACATGCGCTAATCACCGTGCCGCCGTGCTGCCCATCAGGTGAAGCCGTCCAATTTAATTTTCCTTTTTTACTATTGAGACGCTTCAAGATGTTTTTTCATATTACACATAATTCCTCTATGTGTCTGAAATTAGCTCAACCTTGTGCCCCTTTTCAGCGATTACCAAACCGCCACCTCTACTGATTTTCCAGCCGTCATTTCCCGATAATAGTTATAATGCCTTTGCCCCGGTTTAACTTCAGACGCAGCTAATTGATTTGTCAAGAGTGGAGCGAGACACTTCATTTCTGTCTTGAGAGTGCCACTTTTGTCATGGAAGAAGGGATAACGGATTAAAACGGCGGATGTAGCGCCGCATGGGTTCGGGGTGCACGTCAGTGAGTTAAACTGACAGGAGGCAGGCGCAGATTTACACACATTTAATCCACTGAGTGAAGGACATGAAGCCTGACACATGTTTTAGCCAAAAAAACACTCTCATATTTGCTTTTATCAATGAGTATACGTGCATATATCTACACGTTATATTTCTTTATATAATTTTTAAATAGATGACTTTCATCAAATTGGTTTTAAAATGAATCACCATTAAAGCAAAATACATACAGTATTAGGTCCGTGTTTTAAACTCTACATTTGATACTCTGTTTGGTAGCATTACTTGTTGTATTTTTTGTTAGTATATTTGTAGTACTTTTGCTGTCGGATTTTTGGAGTATTATAGTAGTTTGACATTTGTAGTATCTTGATAGTATTTCTTTATTACTAATTTTGTAGTATATCCATTGCAGTATTTCTGTAGTATGTCTGTGGTGTTTCTCTCAAATTTTTGTAGTATTTCAATAGTTGAGAGGGTGTAGTACAGCTTTAGTATTTTGTAGTTTTTCCTGTCGTAATATGTTTCTAGTAGTATTCTCTTAGTATTTCTATCGTAATATTTCTGTTGCAATATTTTTGTAAGGCAGTATTACTGCGGGCTACTTTTGTTGTATTTCGTGGTAATATTTCCATTTTAGTGTTTTTTAGAAAGAAAAATAGAACAGAAGAAAGATAGTGAAAAAGAGCGAAGTAAAGAGAAATAGAAAGAGAATCAGAGAAAATGAAAAAGAGAAGAAGAAAGTGCAAGAGGAAAAGAGAGAGGAAGAGAAATAGAAAGCAGGAAAGATAGAAAATAGAGAGACAAAAAGAGGGAAAGGGAGGAATAGATAGAGAAAGAGAAAGAAAAGTGAGAGTGAAAGAGTAGAGAGAGAGAGAGAGAGAGGGAGAGGGAGAGGAGAGAGAGAGAGAGAGAGAGAGAGAGAGAGAGAGAGAGAGAGAGAGAGAGAGAGAGAGATTGATAGGTAATGTTTTTCTCTTGTGCTTCTTTCACTGTTGTCTCGCGGGCTGGATTCAATCCCTTGGCAGCCCTGATCCAGCCTGCGGGACGCATGATTGAAACCGTCGATTTAAAATAATTAAAACATACCTGATAACCCCACAAACACTATCAAAAATTTGTTTTTTTTAACAAAAACTGAAAAAAATCTATGTTAAAGCTGCAACAGACTGGAGCAAGTTTGTATAAATTCCTACCTCAACCACTGATTTAATACTTGACATGATAATCCGCATTATCCTTTGGCCACTCGCGATGCGCCCGCACAATTATGAAATCAAACATCCTAATCTGCTGTCGGTATTCCCAGAAAGAACCTCGAAGAGAATCCATAATTCCTGGACTTTATTGTCCGGATAATTGCACATAGTTGCTTGCTGTTGTTAACGTGACAAAGTCTTATTAAGAGGCACGCTTTATATCTGCCGCCCAGTCTTACTTTATGCTGTCTATCTGTGACTTTCATCGCCACTTAAAAGGAGTTATAAACAATGTTCCCACTAAACTGTGCGTACCTACGCAGCACACAAGAAAATCTATCCGCCGCATAACAACCAGGGCTCAAAATTGCAAAATGAATTCCCTAGAGCACCTGTGTCAAACATGCGGCAGGATGGCAGGATCAGGCCCACCAAGGGTCTCAATCCGGCCCGCGAAACAAAGCCGAGAGAAGCGCAGGAGAAAAATGACTTGCAGTTTTAAATATGTCCACTGGATGTCGCCAAGGCCAGATGCCACATTATTTGTTTAGTTCTTTCTTTCTCTCTTTTTTTCCTCTCATTATTCATTCTCACTTTCTCTCCTTATCCATCTTTTTCTCTCTTTCCTCATCTGTTTCTCTTTCTCTTTCTCCTACTTTGTCTCTTTTTCTTTTTTTCTGTTTTTTCTCACTTTCTTTTTATTTCTCAGTCTCTTTCTATGTCTTTCTTTCTCTCCCTGTCATTCTCTTTCTTCTTTCTTCTCTCTTTCTCACCCTCTCTCTTTTTCTTTCTTTTACACACGCTCTCTTTCTCAATTTATCTTTCTCTCTTTTGCCCTTTCTCTTTTTCTCACTTTCTCTCTCTGTTTCTTTCTCTTTTCACTCGTTTTTCCTTTCTCTTTACCACTCTCATTCTCTTTCTCTCTCTCTCTCAATCTCTCTTTCACCCCCTCTCTCTCTCTCTCTGTTGCTCTCTCTTTTTTTTGTTTTCCTCATTTTTTCTCTTTTGTATCTGTCTCTTTCTTTCTTCTTTTTTCTTTTTTCCTTCTTTCTCTCTCAAATGTTCTCTCTCTCTCTCTCTTTCTCTTTCTCTCTCTGTCTCTCTCTCTCCCCCTTGCTCTCTCTCTCTTTAATTTACTAGTTCAGCCCCTGTGAGACTTTTATTCCTCGCATGTGGCCCCCACCTTAAGTTTGACAATCCTGTCCTAAAGAATTTGGCCAGAATTAAAGTGCATGCGTGTAAAAACAATGCAGGTTCAATCTGTGTGTTTAAGTCAATATCAACATGGGATTAAGTAAACAAAAGTAAGTGCGCACGTGAGCTGGAGCAGGAGAGTGGAGGGTGGGGGGCAGGCTGAGGCTGGTTGATGGAGGAGATCGCCCTCGCTGTTTAAATGGTGGATGCAACTTGCACGTAACTTTCGGTAAATTCCTGCCTTTGCTCAGTGTGTTAAACATGTTTCTTGCTGCTTCACCAGATGTCACAAGCCAGAAACGGACACAGGACCCAATAGCGTTCGTTAAACTCAGTTTTATTGAAATAGAGAGCAGTGCTTGCTTCCACGATCCGATGATCGTCGGACATGGGTAGCTGATGGCACTTCCGCGACAAGAGGGGACAGTCGTGGGTGGCAGGAAAGCTGGTCGGTAGCCGGGACAGAAAAGCAAGGGCGGTAAGCGAGTCTGAAAAAAAGGTCGGCAGCAAGTATCAGGCAGGAAACAGGGCCCGGACGGGAGAGCATGGCAAAAACGGGTCCAGAAACAGGTCGGCAACAGGTAACAGGCAGGAGAAAACAGCAGGAGATTGTCGTAGGGTACGGTGTTTGCCTAGCAAAATCGTAGGTTCGCAGGACGGTCTGACAGCTTCCTCTTGGAAGCCGGGGGCTTAAAAAGAGTCCATGAACCAATCAGCGCACAGGGCTGTTGGCCCCAACGGGGCATTCGCAGGTGCCCCGAATCAGCAATCTTGACATAAGGGTTATAAAACAACTTGACATTTTTTGCTTCTGTGGTGTTGTTAAACATCTCAGGAGTCTAACTGTTCACATTTACATGAAATAAATACTCATTTTCATGGGTTATATGTTGCTGAAAAATATGGTGTTACGTCCAAATACTATCCTAATATATCTAGTCAAACTGGTAGATGTGGTGAAGGAAAGATTATTTTGCAGAGGAAGGGTCAACGACTTTAGTGTAAAATGTAAATAGCGTCACACTCCTTGAAGGAGAATTTATTGCAAAAGCAAAATACTTGTGGGAAATCATTGCTGGCAGAATGGCGGTCGAGCGCCGTTAAGCCAGAGTCCGTCGGGGTTCGACCCGCTGAGGGAAAAGAGCCCAGGCGTCGAGTGTTTTGGGAGCAATGATGATTGAGTTGAAGGACATAGAGAACTTTGAAGGAAAGCGTCAAGAATGCATTGTGGCTGGCTTGTTAGCAGTAATATGTTACGAGTTCCAAGTAAAACCTGCTTTTTTATACTTAAGAAGGATGAACAGTAATTCCTACAGGGCTTAATAGGGACCAAAAACTAGAAAAGTCAAATGTGAAAATCTGTAAAGTAGCCCCATCCTCATTTTTCTTTTCGTTTACTCTCTCTCTCTCTCTCTCTCTCTCTCTCTCTCTCTCTCTCTCTCTCTCTCTCTCTCTCTCTCGCTCTTTCTCACTCTCTTGCCCGCTCTTTCTCACTCTTTTTTCCTCTCTTTCTCTTACTCTTGATTCTCTCTCTCTTTCTTTGCCTCTCTTCTCTCTCTCTCTTTCTCTCGCTCTCTCTTTCTCTCAATCTCTCACTATCTCCCTTATTCCCTCATTCTATCTTTGTCTTTCTCTGTTTCTTGTTCTTTCCCTCTTGTTCTTTCTCTCTCTCGTTTTCTTTCCCTCTCTCCCTCCCTCTATCGCTTGTTCTTTCTCACTCCTTTTTGTCCTCTCCCTCTCACTCTTGTTTCTTTTTCTCTTTGCTTCTCTCTCTCTCTCTCTTTCTCTTTTGCTCACTCCTTCTCCCCTACTCTCTCTCTTTTTCTTTCTCCCTTTCTCTCTTGTTCTTTCCCTTTCTCTCTATCGTCCTCTTATTCTATGTCTGTATTTCTCTCTATTTCCTTTTTATTCCTATCTCTATTTCTTTCTTTTCTTTAATATACTAGTTTGGCCCCGTGAGGTTGTTTTTACCATGTGTCCCGTGTGCTTAAGTGGATTTGACACCCCTGTTGTAAGGTATATCTCTCTGATAAAAATTTCAAGTCATTTAAACGGCATAGAGATCAAACTGAGCCACAGAAGCGGGGTGAAAAATGCTTTTCCCTGAGATTCGCATGCGGGGCAGGCGCCGTACCAGCTGCTCTGGCTTCTCACGTCGCCCCGGCAGAGACCAAGCCATTTCTCTTGGTGTCGATAAGTCATCGCGGTGCGGGGTGACGGTCGCCATGGCAACGCCGCAAACACAAATGAAGGCATACAAATAATGCAAACGCCACCCTTGGGTTACTTTTTGTCGGTTTGAATTTTTGGGGCGGATGGGGATCTCATCGGTTCACAAGATCACAAATCAAATCATTGAGAAAAATAGATCACTACATGCTCGTATAGGACCAGCGGTAAAGCAATGATGTAGTGGGCCGGATCTTGACATTTGGTGTTAGATTATTCGATAAGTACCAAAGTACCATAGTTTGGTACCATTGGAGCATAGTAGCAAACCACAGTCGGTGTGAAACAAGGCTGTATTTTTTCTCCATATTTATTCAACATCTTTCCGGAGAAGATCATGACTGAAGCCCTGGACCAAAAATACAACAGCAGAAATATTACAAAAATAAGAAAATAAATATTTCAAAAATACCACTAAAATACTACAAAAATACTTAAAAGAGGCTCTCAATACATATACTTTTTCTTTAATGTTGGGGTTTTCAAAACCAAATAGAAATGAAAAAATGTTTTGACATGTAAACTACTGTATGAATATTTATTCATAAATGAAAACATTTGATAGGTCTCTAGGATGGCCTCCTTGGCCCCATTTTTTAACTCAATGTGGCCCCTCACTCCAAATAGAGACCTATTTCTGGTCAAGGCCAAGTTGAGCCATGGTTGGATTGAGTGTGACCAAGAATTATGGCCAAGGGTGAAAGTTGCTCTCGGGTGCTCAGTAAACGTAGACGAAAAAATCTAAGAGCAGTAGCTTAGGGGGGGAAAGGGCCACTCAATCGGGTGTGCTCAGGACCACCAGCGGAGCAAAGGTTTGTACCTTTCACCGATAAGCTGAGGAAGCCGAGCCACATGAGGCCGCGCTTGGATGAATGCTGAATGTGATCGATAGGGCGCCAAATGTAACCGCACCGCTTTGAATTCCAATCAGCTGCACTCCCGGCCAGGAAATCCAGCGTCCTCCCTCCTCCACACAGGATAAGATGTGACGGGAAAAACAAGGTTTGTTCACCTTTTTCATGGCCAAACTCAAGCACTTTTCCAACCTTTCAAAGCCAATTTTGCAATTTATTCCTCTACTATCTAAGGAAGGAATCAATCGCCGATCAAAATACGTAATTTTGTTGAAAATAAAGTTGTTATCTTGCTTTTAGCACATACTCTGTGCTATTTTGAGCTGTTCCTATTATGATCTAGGATATTTTTGTGTCAATGGGCTGCTATAAACTGACATGAATTTATCCATACTGCTTCAACAATGCACGCTCAATTTCAATACATCACACATGTTTACAAACAAGGAAAGAGCTCTACAGGTGTTTGGTAATAACGGAGTTCAACACAAAAGACAAGAAGTGAAAGTATTGTACCTATAAAAAGCATAAAAATTAGACACATTTGGATTAATTTTAATGACATTTCAATCTTAGAGGATGCTGAGTTTTTGCCTTTTGTTTTAGTTTTATTAATTCATCTTTTTGTGTGTTTTTCAGGGATCTGTGTATAAATGGGTGAAAATATATTGATGAATGGTCATTTTTTTGTATTTCATCATTTATTTAAAGCACTGAGGAGGTAATATTTTTGAATTATATTTTATAATTATGTATTTTACAATGTTTTCGTATTACTGGGAATATGATTTAATTTAGATTTCCTGTGTTTTTCAAGGATCCCCTGCAAAACATTAAATTCCTAATTACCAAATGGTTTGGTGCATACTGTTTTATTATTTTTGATAAACAAAAAATATAAAGAGCTGAATTGGAGCGAGAAGAGCCAACGCTTCTCAGTGAGACGAGTCAAAAGAGCCAGTTATCTAAATAGAGCTGTCCTCGTGGGTGCCACCATTAGGGGACAGTGACGCTTCACACGACAATGCCATAATGACAAGCCACCAGAGCAGGCGTGTCAGCGTTTTCATGCACTTTTTAAAATTTTTCTTCATTTAGGTTTACAGAGTCAGGCTGCCAAGAAACATGGCAAATGCTACAATTTCAAGCATTTTCAAGCACTTCACCTGAAATTCAAACATTTCATTGACCAGAGTAACACAACATTAAAATTCAACTATTTTCAAGGTTCTCAAGCACCCATACGAACACTGAAGAAAGCTAGAATGTGTTTATAAACAAATACGTCATGAATATCATTGTAAGGCTAAAAATCCAGGGATTCAAGATATGATGACCATTTCAAAATGTACTCATTGCAGAAAGATCAAGATCAGTCAGAAACACGATCCCTAAAAACTATAAGTTTTTCACATTGTAATGAGATTTGACAAGGTAACAGGTAAGGCTTTAAGCTATTGTCTCACCTGTTTTCCAGCTAAGATGCTACACTCATCTGCAGGCATTTGATTTAAAAACAAAATTCAGGCAAGAATAAAAACCTATTGTTGTGTGTTCCAACAATTACTAATTGTTAGTAGTACTTGCAGTGATTATTTCGATTTGGGACAAAATTTGAGAGTTCAAAAGAGACCAAAAAGGTCCATATTCTCCAAACAGTTCAACAACAGGATTCTATTTACTTTGGGTATGTCTAGGATTGGGTTTTTAGGCCGATTTTACAGGAACGGTTAAGAGGACGCCAAAGCTTGTTGGCCATGTTGCAGAAAAGCTTTTGGAGTAGAGGCCATCAGAGTGGCTGCCCAGGGAAAGCAAAAGTGCGAGTGGAAGGTTTTGGAAGCGACGGCGAGGGAGGAAAATGTCAGGACGACACTAACTTGGTGCGCTGGGAAGGGAGCGTGAGGAAAATGCTGAGCTCAGCATTTTCTTTTCAAACGCAAGGGCGAACGCACGGAATGGACACATAGCAATCGTCGGCTCATCTTCACCGCAATTTGTCGGCGTGGGGGGGCGACGGTAAACGAGGACACAGAGAAAATGAAGGGGCATGTTTCTGCCATTGACACTCAGGCAACCTCTGATTTCTTTTTTGACACCTGTAAATCAATAGAAGCCAAACCAAAGGACATTAATAGTAAGATCAAGGCAGCGTTGCGAGTAAAGCACTGCAAAGGACAGAGTTCATACACCTGTTTTCATGGTTCAACCACTTTTCAAGCACTTTCAAAGCAAATTTTTACATTTTCTGATTACCTTCAAAGGAAGAAATCCAGCGTGGATCAAAAGAATGTTTTTTGTCGACATTGATGACTTAAAGTAGTTATCTTGCTGCTAGCACACACTTTGTAACATTATGTGCTGTTACTATCTATGATTTACAATTTTCTTGTGTCAATGGGCTGCTATTAACTGGCATACATTTTGACATCCTGCTTCAACAATGCACGTGCAACTTCAATACATCACACTTGTTTACAAACACAGAAAGCAATCTATAGGTATTGGATAATAAGGGAGTGCAATACAGAAGACAAAAAGGAAAGTACTATATGTATAAATAGCATAGAAAAGAGCCGAATTCAGATTATTTTTGATGATACCCATTGCTCTGAAACAGAGTGCATTCAATATTTTTTTAAATCTCAGAGACTGCTAAACTTTTGCCTTTTGTTTTTCTTACTTTAATTTATATTTCTTGCATGTGTCATGATTACTCATTGCCCTCACCTGTGCCCGCTCGTTTGGTGCCAGCTGCTGCTCGTTGCCTGATTGATTCCCCTCCTATTTAAACTCAGTACTCCAGTCACTCCTTGTCAGTCCGTCAGCGAACCTCCTCATACGTAAGGCAAGCACTTTGACTCTGGCTCCCATCTGTCCCGTCCTCATCCGTATCCTGCTCGTCTGTCTCTGATTTCCCGATCGTCTCTGGCTCCCTGACTTTTCCCTTCCTTCGACAACGCTCTGATTCCCGCTCCGGCAAGTGACCCGTTTTTGCCCACCGACCACGCTCCGATCTCCCGCCCCGGCTACTTGACCCGTTTTGCACGTCGACCACGCTCCGATCTCCCGCCCTGGCAACTCTACTTGTTTCCGCATTCCGACCACGCTCCGATCCTTTGAACTCCTTGCTCCTCCTGCCCAGCGACCACCGGATTGCTGGCGTTTGTTTCCTTGCACCTGACTTCCTCGATTATCCAATAAACTTTTGTGTGAAACATTAGGCGTTCGGGTCTACCATCTGTTCTGGTGCTGACAGCGTGTTGATCTGAGGGCCCATGTATAAATTGGTCAAAATAAAATAGTTAATTTTTTTTGCATTTTATCCTATATTTATAGCACTGAAGAGTTAAGGTAAAACATTGTTAGTTTAGCCATTCAGATTTCAAGTTTACGGACCAGGGCCTTCTAGCAGGGGTAAGGAAATATCAGTAGTTAAGGGGCAATAACGGGAGTATCACAACAAACGTGAAGAAAAATAAAGTATCCCTGTGTTTTTTGCTTATTTCAAAAAGACATTGTTTAGTCCTTCGTGGGGAAAAAAAATATGCAGGAAATATGACAGGAAAAGCTCAACTTTTAGCATTAGCTTCAATGACGATAGAACCGAATTTCTTCCTGGAACTGAAACCCACGGAATCTGTACGACAAAGTATTTTGAAATCTTGAGGAAAGAAAGCAAGTAGGATGCATTTTGTGGATGAATAAAAATGATTTTCTATGAGGAAAAATGTGGCTATATTCCGAAATAACATTGTAATTTTATGAGGTTAGTTTTGATGTTTTTTATCTGAGTCCCTGCTATAGGCTCAGTAAATAATTTATAGCCATACAATAGTTATTGTAGGTTAGATTGATTTGGCTTCCTGAAAGCTTAGGTGTGAAATGCACGGCCTGTGACTGCAATACTTCGAGTAAGAAAAATAATTTGGTACTTGAAACACGCGATGATCTAACTCTAATTGTAAATGGGTATAGGTTGAATAACGAGGTATCACTGTATTTCTCTAGAGATTGCATTTGAATTGTTTTTCTATCTGTGCCTTCTTTTTGTTCCTGGCTGTGTTCCATTCTACGGAATTAATAAATCACAGCACACGTGTGATGCTAAACCACCGGCGGGGGCACCTAAGCTGTAATTCTTCCTCATGCGAGTCCACTGCGCTAATCAAGCAAATGAAAGTGAGCGAAGTGGAGGCTCGCTTTTAGTCAAGCCAAGCAAAATCAAAACATGGCTTTTTACAACCACGGCAGCGTCTGAATAAACGGTTGAACTGAATTGTCTTTAGTGCCATTGATAGCAACGTTGGGACGCATTATATGCATTGAGATTAGATATGGCACTCCAGCGTAAAACATGAAATTAAGACTATGAAGAGAAAAAGAAAAAATACTATCAGGAGAAAGAGGCAAAAAAATAATTACAATGTAGTGTCAGGAAAACATGCCGAAGTAATAATAACAATAAAAGAACAATGCATGGTAACAATAGTGTATGAAAAGAATGTGCAATAACGTTGAGCAACAACGATTAAAAAAAAAAAATACAAGGTAAATATTTTTACAGTTCAGTGTAACAGTATACATTTTCCCAGTTTCATGTAGCAGCAACAAAGAAGGAAAAAACCCCAAATTGTTTGCAAGATATGTATGCTTGTTTAGGGTGATGATGAGCCTGCCTAGGAAAGAAGCTGCCTCTAAGCCTGAGAGAGGGAGAGAGATAGAGAGAGAGAGGGAGAGAGAGAGAGAGAGAGAGAGGGGAAGAGAGAGAGAGAGAGGAAGAGAGAGAGAGAGAGAGAGAGAGAGAGAGAGAGTGAGAGAGAGAGAAAGAGAGAGGAGAGAGAGAGAGAGCGAGAGAGAGAGAGCGAGCGAGAGAGAGAGAGAGAGAGAAGAGAGAGAGAGAGAGAGAGAGAGAGAGAGAGAGAGAGAGAGAGAGAGAGAGAGAGAGAGAGAGGGGGGCATGGTTTAGGTTGTATGACGAAGGAGCGGGACACAAACTCAGGGAGAAGCAGAAAAACACAGAGCAGGTGTCTGGTCACATAAGTCGAGTCAAGTCAAGTGGTGCTGGAAAATCACCGTGAATCTTGGCTGTCCGAAACATTCCTCCGTAAAGTGGAAACTATTTTTTTTTTTTAAATTCAATCTTTATTTTTGTTGTTTGTTGTTGTTGGGCTGCTATAAACTGACATGAATTCTGTCATTTTGCTTCAACAATGCATGTGCAGCTTCAATACGTCACACTTGTTTACAAACACGGAAAGCGATTTATAGGTATTCGATAATAATTGAGTTAAATCAAAAAGACAAAAAAAGAATGTACTGCATGTATAATAAGCAGAATCATTAGTCAAATTTTGACTTATTTTAATTACAAAGATCGCTCTGAATATTTCAATCTTAGGGGCCGGTCACACAGCCATTTGCGGCTGAATCACGGCTAAATTTTTGCCCGTGGTTGCCCGGGATGGAAAATACGCAAAATTGGCCAACCCGCTGTTCATCGGTGGTATGCCCGCAAAACAGACGCCGGCGACTGTTCCGCTTCCTCATTGCGTCATTTCTGCGTCATTTTCTCGTGTGGACCACGGGTATAAAAGCTCCCGAGCCGGTTCCCAAATCCGACTCCTACGCAACACCCACACCGCCCCACCCCCTCGCGTGACTTTTTCATCCACGTTAACAAACGCATTTTGTAGAATACGATCGCACTTTATTGTTTAAATAAACGCGTTATATAGACTAGGATCTCCCAATTGTTATAATTAGCTCGCTTTATAGTTTTAATAAGCGTTTTATATAGAATACGATCGCTTTCGTTGGAAGCGCAGCAGAATGCGCGATCACGCGAGGGGGGGAGGTTTTACCGTTCGATTACGTTCACAACAAAAACAAAGACGGAATGGTTTAAGTTGTATTACATTTCCAACAAATGCAAGACGAAGTGGTTTTGGTTATATATTCGCCATTACATTCCCTAAAAGTGAGATAAAACGAGGAAAAAGTGGCTGTAGTAGCGAGGGTATGCAAATCTCGGCACCGGGCTGTAGAAATCATAACCGCACAAGACACAGTCCCGTGAATATCAAGATTTCAAGCTATAGCATCATTTTTATTTTATTATCTTGAAAAGAAATGTCAAGAAATAAAAATGGATTAAGACGAGGTCACTACGCTGATGGGGGGGGGTGGGGTCTAAGTGTTATTGGTCTATCTTCCTTATTCATTATCCATTATCGATCAGTTCATAATACGCTACAAAGCTTAGGAGCCGGGACTCTTACTCTCAGCCAAAAGGCCAAGCTAAGGTCCTAGCATTAAAGCCTTGCTGCGACCATTGCGAATGCACCGAAAGATTTATTCGAAATGAAGAGAAACTACGCTGACGGGGATCCATGTTCACCCCCTTGACGTCACGAGCACAACTGACGTGTGCTCGGCATTCGCGCTGTTTATACGCGGAGAAAGGCGTTTGACAGTCACACGCGTAACACGCTAATTTCACGTAATAACACCGCGATACAGGCGCAGAACATGCTATTACCTTGCTCCACCCACGATTACCCGCTAAAATTTCCCGTCCTACCCATGTGTAAGCACGCCCTGGCCGCGGCCAGAGCACGTCGTTCCGCGTCATTTCCGCGTCATTTCCTCGTGTTGACCACGTGTGCGGCACGCGGTTTAACACATGCTCAAACTTTTGAGCAGCTCAAAAGTTTTGAGCGCGGCCAACCACGTGAAAATTTCCGACCGCCAGTAAAGCACTGCTCTATCTCGTCTATATGGCGGTCTCAAAACGTCCAACAGCGCCCAACAGCATCTGCTTCACGGCCAGAAATTTCTGGCCGTGGTTCAGCCTCAATACGCTCGTGAAAGGCTGTGTACCCGCGCTCTGAAGAATTGAGCAGCGCCAAACAGTTTCGCGCTGCCACCCGCGCGCGAATTTCCGAACTCGTGTTAAGCACTGCTGTATCTCGTCTGAATGGCGATCTCAATGCGTCCAATAGCGTCCGCCTCAAAGGCAGAAATTTCTGGCCGTGATTCAGCCGCAAATGTTTGTGTGACTGGCCCCTTAGGGACGTTTTGCTTTCGGCTTTACTTATTTTAATTTATATTTTTCCAGTGTTTAATATTGTCTGTGTCTACATTGGTTAATATACAATTGTAAATAGTTCATTTATGTTCCATTTTATCAATATTTACGGAACTGAAGATTTTATACTTTTTAAAATTTTATTTTATTGTTTTCCCTTTTTTAGGGAGTTTATGTTGTTGTTTGAATTAATATCTGTTTAGTGTGTAAAAAGCTAAACATTTTTTGTATTTTACAATTTTCATGTGTTTTTCAGGGATAACCTGAAAAACATACTAAACCACTAATTCCTGAAAAGACTTGGTGCATAATGTTTTATTATTATAGATAATAAATCAATATAAAACAAAAAATCTGAGGAGCCGTTTGGGAGCCGAAACAGCCGGCTCCTCTCAGTGAGCCAGGCCAAAAGAGGCAGTGTTCTAAATAGAGCTGTCCTCTTGGGTGCGACCAGTAGGGTGCTGTGTCACATGACAAAGCTATAATGACTGAGAGCAGGCGTGCCGGCGCCATTTTCACACACATTTAATTTGTTTTTCTTTATTGTGCAGTCAATAAACATGGCAACGTCAATACTTTTAAGCATTTTTAAGCACTTCAGCCAAATATAGGCCTTTTCCTGACCTTGAAAACTCAGCATTCATATTTTAGCCATTTCGAGGATTTTAAGCACCCGTACGAACCCTGATTGTTGTGTTTCTATCTCAAGACCGGCTGGTTGGGACAATTTGATTTGGCTGTGAGCGAGTGGGCGATTGTGTTTTCATTACAGGCGAGCTAATTGACATGGACAAACGGAGCCGGCTGCATCACTTGCTCCCTTTCAATAACCTCCCGTGCACTCTTGCCAGTTCCCTTTCAACTCGGACTAAGAAGGACTTTCCTTTATTTACCAGAATGGCAGATTTAATCAGATCAATAGGGGCCTCTTTGCTTTGAATACGACCTTGGGAAGCGCCTGTAGAGACGTCCACCAGAGCACTGCTATCAGCAAAAACTATTTCAAGTATTCTGCTTTTGAAGAATCATTTTTCCCCCCAATGCATTTTGGGAAAGTTTGGTAGTGAATCGCTCAAACTTTATCCGGTAATGCAGTTTTTCTCAACTGGTGGGTCAGGACTAGAGGTCGACCGACTGTTGGGTGGGGCGATTTAGCGGCACCGATATTTGGGAACATGACAGATATTGGTATCAGCCTTTTTATTTATTGAACAGGCAGATTAAATATACTTAAAACTGGGTTAGAGGAGCAAAGAGAGCTTTGATTTGAAGCGGAGCCGTTCTTACACTCCCCCTCCTCCTCTCCCCCCTCCCTTTCTCCACTTTAAACACCCCGTGCCTACTGATTGGAGAAGCGACCAAGGGCAGACTCCACGGGCTGCAGACCCGAATCAAGCCACTGATAATATTGAGATTTTAAAAAGTCCGTGCCTTTGTAGAAAAACATGTTTGTGATTAAGAGATTGAGTAAAAGTGTAGTTAACTTTTTTAGGGAAGCACGTTCAGGTGTAGAGTAATATATTAGCTCTTATCATAACATTAGTTGGTCAATCAAGTGAGTGTGTTTGTGATTGAGAATGAGCATACAAAGTAAGTTTAATTGGAAGCCTGTGTGATTAGCTGTTACCCCAACATTAGTTTGAGAATCGGGCTCTATAACAGAAGTGACCAAAGTTATTTATTTATTGTGGAGTGATCAAGGAGCTATTTAGGTTTTCATGTACCTTTTATATGAGTTACTCCCTGCACTTTTAGTTTTGGTGAAATATTAGTCTTGTTAGTTTTGTTGAAATTCCAATTAATTTACCGAAAAATGTTTCAGAGAGCTCTTAAAGTTTTATTTGAATTTATAACAAAAATTCTTAGTTTATTTTGACATTTTTAAAATGTGCTTGCACAGATTTTTATGCTTTTATACATCTAATATCAGCTCAAAATGTTATTGGCCTACTCTTAATACAATCCCTACCAAAAAGCATGGAATAACCAGTCTTGTCCGTAGAAAAAAACTTCAAAAACTTTTCTTCTTAAAATATTTAGGCAATGGAACAGGTCTTCGACCCACTAAAAACGGGTCTGTGAGCCACTTTTTGTTCGCGACTAGGGATCAATCGAAATGGGTTTTTCAGGGCCGATACCCACTAGTACAACCCCGAGCAGAAAGTATGGAATTACCAATCTTGGGCAAGCCCTCACTCAAACATTTTACTCTGGAGAAAAAACGCAGATAACAAACATGAAACATATTGGTGTTCAGAAACACTAAAATAAATTGAGAACATTGCAATGGTCACTGAATGTTATATTTCAGATTTCTAGAAAAAGTGCAGGAAAATAATTATGGAATCACTCAATTCTGAGGAAATTGTCAATTGTCTTTCCTTAATTGGGGACCTGGCTTTGATTAAGTCTGCTCATTAGTCAGCAGTTAAAACCAGTGGAAATATCAAACCTTGGAGGGCTCCTGGACTAAGTGGATTGGCTAGAATCAACTAGAAAGATGTCACTTTAGACCAAAAACAGGATCATCAAACCTCTTGAAGAAGGTAACTCAACTCGTACGGTTGCCAAAGATGTGGGCTGTTCACAGTCAGCTTTATCAAAAATTTGGGCCAAGTACAAACAGCATGGAAAGGTTGTTAAAGTCAAATGTACTGGTAGGCCAAGAAAGACATATAGGTGTCAAGACAAACAACTAAAGGCCATATGTCTTGAAAACAGAAAATGCACAACACAAATGAAGAAGAAATGGAAGGAAGTTGGAGTCAATGTATTTGACAGAAATGCGCAAAATCGCCTAAAAGAAAAAAAACATCGTTGACGCTTAAACACAAAAGAACAAGACTCTGATGGGCTAAGGAGAGGCAATCGTGGATTGTGGATGACTGGAAGAAGGTTATCTTTAGTGATGAATCTGCATTGGACAAGGTGATGATGCTGCAACTTTTGCTTGGTGCCATTCCGGTAAGAATTTAGAAAATGGACTGCCTAAAGAAAACATCAAAATTCCACAGTCCTTAATGATATGGGGCCGCATGTCAGGCAAAAGCACTGGGGAGATTGCTGTGTTTAAATCTGCAACGAAGCACAAGTTTACATTGACATTTTGGACAGCTTTCTCATTCCTTTAATTGAAAAGATGGTTGGGGGTGATTAACTCATTTTCCAAGAAGTCAATGCATCATGCAACAGAAGAAAAACTGTGAAAGCATTCCTTGGAGAAAGACGCATCCAGCCAATGTCATGACCTGCAATAGCCCAGATCTCAACCCAATTGAAAACCTTTGGTGGAAATTGAAAAAAAAATGTCTACAGCAAGGCTCTGACCTGAAAAGATGATCTGGCAACTGCAATCAAAGAGAGTTGGAACCAGATTGATGAAGAATACTGATTGTCACTCATCAAGTTCATGCCTCAGAGTTGGCAGAGTTATCATAAAAGCCAAAGGTGGTGCAACCATCCATTATCTGCACCGCTTATCTTCAGTAGGGTACCGGGGGTGCTGGAGCCCTTCCCAGCTATCTTCGGGCAGTGGGCAGAGGACTGAACTGGTTGCCAGCCAGTCGCAGGGCACACAGGGACAGACAATTAGCTCGCTCATTCATACCTAAGGACAATTTGGACCGGCCAATTAACCTGACATGCATGTTTTTGGAATGTGGAAGGAAACCAGAGTGCCCGGAGGAAACCCACGCAAGCACGGGGAGAACATGCAAACTCCACACAGGAGGTTCGAACTCATGACATCGAAACTGTGCCACACACGCGCTAACCACTGCCCCGCCGTGCAACTAAATACTAGTAATATGTTTTGATCATTATTTCTTTGTCTTTTTTTATACTTCCATATTTTTTTCCTCAGAATGGAGCTATTCCATATTTTTTTCCCTGTGTTTGGTCTAAAAAGTAGCATTTACTGACCACCACAACAAAGTTTTTTTAGTCATTTACTTTAGTGTTTCTGAATCCAAAAGAGTTACACTTTTGAAAAACTTTATTTATTTGTTCAAGCTTTTTATCTGACATTGTTCCACACAATAAAATGTCTGAGTGAGGGCTTGCCCAAGACTGGTGAGTCCATACATTTTGCCTGGGGTTGTACTGATGGGCATCGGTATCGGCCCTGAAAAATCCATATCGGTCAATCCCTAGTCGTGACCAAAAAGTGTCTCACAAACCCGTTTTCACCGGGTTGCGGACCTTTTCCATGGCAAAAAGATTCTAAGAAGAAGAAAAAACGGAGAGTCAATTCAACTCCTTGACAGTCGACAATGTCCTGCTTTTATCTCCTCTGCCTGTCAATTGGCACATTGAGAGGGACCACATCTCTTTTATTGTAATTTTGTTGGTTTTATTTACCCTTTGCAATCAGTGTGTGAGTGTGTGAACGGGTAATGCATTGTAAAGTACTTTGGAGGTCCTTAGTGACTTGTTAAAGCACTATGGAAAGTACAAATAATGGTTGAAAAACATTATATTTTGTACGTTTTACAGGTATATTAATCTTTATCAACCCACATAAATCAATACTTATCTAGGTTTAGGTGTAGGTTTTTTTTAATATTTTGAATTAATTTTAGTATGTGGCTATTTTAAAGCAGTTTTAAGGGATTGCCTATATGCAATGTAGGCTTATGTATGTCTATTTATGCTTTAAACTGCACAATCCTTTCATTGATTACTAGAAAAGTGGATATTTTCTTTCTTGATTTGGGTAGCAGCTTGTCATTAGGATGGAATAGTGGCTCCTGATGTCAGACCACTTTGAGAACCAGTTCTGTAAAGTAATATTCCAAAACCTATCTAGGTCATCGATACTCACTTTTTCCAGCATGTAAGCTACGTACACTTAAGTGACCGAGTCAAAAGGTATTGAGGATTCTTTGCATATTATTTATCATTCTAAAAAAATACATTAAATGAAGCTTCAAGCATGTTCAGGGATGCTCACACATTTCAGGCATCCCAGCTACCTATAAAATGAGCAATTCACAAATGTACTGAATTTTCTGTGTGCATTCTTTAATTACACCAAAAACTAAAACAAATGGACGTAATTCATATGATTGCATCTTGATGATATCCTTTTAGAAATAGGTTTAATCAAAGTAAAAGTACATAATACAATTGTCAAACTGTTATAATGCTGTGACTTATATCAAGTGTCTAATTTGGTTAAAATAAAATTGTAAATAGTTCGTTTTTTTGCATTTTATTATCAATTTATAGCACTGGAGTTTATATTTCTATTTGTATTTTGTTGTTTTGCATTTTAGGGAGTTTGTGTTGTTGTTTGACTTTAAATCTGTTCACTGTGTAAACATCAGCCTTTAGCAGCTTCATCTACGTTCTGAGCTATGTCCATCGGTTTACATCACAGATAGGGGGCACCGCACAATTTGAAGAAAATCTGAGACTTTTATAATAATAATATAATAATAATTTCCTTGTATTGTCATTCTGTGTAACAATGTACACAGAACGAAATGTCGATTGCACCTGACCCGTTGTAGCGAGCCGATGCAGCCGCAGCCAACAGAGGGCGCCGCCGACCACTTTTTAAGTCTTAGGAATGACTCGGCCGGGGCGCGAACCACCGACCTCCCAGTCTCAAAGCGGGCGCCCTACCATCTAGGCTACTGAGCTGGTATGTGTGTCTCATGGTCGTAAAAATACGGTACTTATTCGATAGACCAGTAGATTGACATGATGAGCTGTGACATCATGCACAATTACGATGACGCACCGGCGTATATTTTTCGGCAGCACCAGACACGAGAATGATAAATGTCACTGCGTCTGCTTATGCAGCTGCTGAGAAAAAAAACAAAAACACTTCACCTAAAATCTGGGAAGCTTTTGGTCTGATTATGATTGGGGGATAAGAGGATTTTGGCACCGGTGCCTAAATGCGAGACCGTGTTGATTGGAGAGGTCCAAAAGTGGGAAGTTATGGTTAATTTCTACCTTAGAGTACAGCTTAAAAGCCAAATGAAGAAGAAGGAGACCGTTGTAACACCTTTTTCATAGCCAAATCCAAGCACTCTTCAAGCACTATCAAGGGCAATTTTCAATATTTCCAGTACCTTCAAAGGAGGAAATCCAGCAGCACATAAAATAATGTTCTTTTTTTTGTTGGCTTTGATGACTAAAATAAAGTCGCTGCCTTGCTGCTAGCTCATACTTTGTGGTATTTTGAGTCGTTCCTATCTATGATCTATGATGTTTTTGTGTCAATAGGCTGCTATAAACTGACATGAATTCTGCTTTAACAATGCACGCTTTAATGACGTTCAATACGGAAGATGAAGAAAGAAAGTACTATTTGTAGAAAAAGCAGAAAAATGAGCCAAATTTTGACTTATTTGAATGCTATTGGTTGCTCCAGAGCAGATTGCATGCAATCTTTCAATCTTAGAGACTGCATATATTTAGCTTATTGTTTTACCATAATTAATATATATTTTTTGTGTTTTTTCAGAAGATCTAGGTTTACATTTGTTAAAATCTTGTGTTGTTTTTCAACTGTAAATCTTTTCAGTGTGTAATAAGCTAAAATAATTTTGTATTTTAGTGGCTACAATTTTTTTATAGATCTGTGAACATTTTGATTTATATTTCATGTGTTTTTCAGGGATCACCTGCAAAACATATGAAATTACTAAATAGATTGGTGCATTATTTTTTATTGATATTGAGAATATCACTGTTCACAGTTCACAGATCCCTTACCCGCATAGGTTGTCTGGGCACCGATGTGAACGCAACTCTGGACAGCCTTTTTCACTGTTGACGTCCCTGGCCTGTTTTTGGATCATGGCAAAGTTGGCACCAGTCCATTCATTAATGTTGTCGGCCCCCTTGGACTAGAGATTTATCTTGGTCAGTCCTGATGATTCTTGTGACATGACCATACCACCGAAGTTTCCGTCTGTGCACAGTTTACAACATTTCTGTGTAGGGTCCAATGTGTTCTCTGATGGTGTTGGGCACCGTTTTGTTTGTCACATGGTTTAAGTAGCTGATGCCTAGAAGTTTCCTATAGCATCATATCTCCAAGGCTTGGATGTTATTTTCCAATTTTGCAGTGAGAATCCATGTCCCTCAAGCGTAAAGGAAGATGGAAGTGACCAGCGTTTGCATGAGTCTGATCTTTGATTTCACTGCTACGTTTTTGCCCTCCAGATGGGTTTAAGTCTGACAAGTGCAGCTGTAGTTTGAGCTATCTGACCATGATTCCTGATTCTGACCTCTCTTCTGATATGACAGCTCCAAGATATTAACATTTGGTGACAGGTTCTAGCTCTCTGTGGTTGAAGTGATGTTTGTGGTGATACTTTGGGTATTGTTGGTCATTCCTTTTTTTCTGTGCTAATTTCCATCCCATACTGGGTTGATGCTTCGTCCAGGCGATTAACCAGATCTCTGAGTTCCTGTTCGTCTCCTGACAATCTGGCAATATCATCAGCAAAAGGTTCAGTTGGACCTTTACTATGACTTGCATGGCTGATGAGACTGATAATTCTGTAGTTAGAGCATAGTCGAAGGTTTCCTTTTTTGGTAGCATAATTACTAGCGATTTTTTCCTGTTTGCCAGATCTTGGTGCAAATCTTTGTCCAAATGTCTACAGTTTGCTCTCCACCACGAGTTAGTTAATTGCTGCCTACACCTCTTCTTTGAGGATAAGGAAGTCATCTTCTTTAGTTCTCGCCTCATGTCACACTTTTGGAGAATTTACTTTGTAACCCACGGCTTTATCTTCTTCCGCTGTTTTTTTATTTTGCTGCTTTAGTCATCATCTATGAAAACCTGGTGGTCAGGGTTTCCACATCTTTGTCCAAAGCAGGCAAAGGAGCAAAAAAATAAAAACAATTCTGAGTAGCCGTTTTGGAGCCGAAAGAGCTGTTTCTCGAAAAAGAGGTTGGAATTCACATGACTAGTCTGATCAACGTGTCCTCTTTGATGTGACAGTATAGGGGGCAGTAGCGCTTCACATAACAACTAGATAATGAGGACAGGCGCCACAATCTGCGTCATTTTTACACACTTAAAAAAATAATCTTCATTTAATAGCAGGGTCTATTGAGCCAAACTGCCAGGAAACACGGCAATGGAAATAATGTAAAGCATTTTTAAGCACTTCCCCCAAATTCAAGCATTTTTCTAACCTTAAGAACAAAACCTTAAAATTCGAGCCGAGAGCAATAAAATGACAAAATCAATTGGATCCGGGCAACCTGTGGACAGGCTTATCACCATGTAAAGAAAACCATCCAAATTCAGAATTTCCTGCCCTAAAATGTCAGCGTCTATTGATTGAGAGACCACAATCTCAGCAGGAGTGGAAAAAGGTTGAGAAACCGGCGGGCAGAGTTGCTGGATAACGACATTTCTTTTGCTTTGGAATCCATCTTTGAAACAGAAAACGACATTGTGTGAGGACGGGTAGTGTGTTCCGTTGTGAAATGATATTTCTGTTTGCGTTTGATATGCATTGCATGAATAAATGATTAAAAACAAAAAACAGAAATGTCAACCCTCAACAATAATTTCTGAGAAATGCTCTGTTGATTGGAAAGTCATTTTTCTTGGTAAAACATCCTTGATTGCATTCAAAGACCGAGCTTAAAGGGAGACGTTAACATAACAGTGGCTTTAAAAAATGTTAACGCACATATTTATCTATCCATCCATCCATCCATCTTTAGGAGCTGTTATAAACTAGTTTAATTAATGCGGCTCTTAGGGAGCTGTAACATGACATGCATAAAAAATGTTAAGCTGGCGCTGTCATTTGCCTTCGCTACAGCTAGATGGCACACCGACAATGTTAGCCTGTTTGAGTGACGTAAAACTAGCGACGAGAAAATGTTTACTTGACAAAACGTATTGTAGTCAATTTACGTAAAATTACCTCTTGAAGGGGCAGGTAAAAATGCACAGCCAAATGAAAACATGAAAAACAACACAGGACGTTTTTGCCAGAGTGGGAGAGTTTATATTTTTTCATTGAACGTAATGGCAAGCCTATCCGCCTTTTATGTGACGCAGCATTAGAACATTTCAAAGCGTCAAATCTTCAGCGTCACATCAGCTCACTCCACCCTAACATCGAACAGGAATTTCCAAGAAGGACTGAACTTCGTAAGAAAAAGTTTTTGACTACGAAAAGCAAGGCAGAAAAACAGTAGCATTTTTTCCAATCGATTATGAAACACTCGGAGACCGTAACGCTTGCATAGTACCAGTTAGCTTGGAAAATAGCACGGGCCAAAAATCCATACAACGAAGGGGAATTCATTAAAAAAATGCCTCAGTGACGCTTTTGAAATATTGGCTCCTGGAGACAACAAAATAAAACAAGGCAAATTAAATCTTCAACTGTCTCGCCAAATTATGGAACAAAGAATATCCGATATTAATGCAGCAGTTGCAAACTGACATTCAAACATGTAAATATTATAGTGTGGCATTGGGTGAGAGCTGTGTCAAACAAGTCAAGCCTCACTTGGCAATATTTGCGCGGTCTGTGTCAAATCAATGTGCGATCAAAGTAGAACTCCTTGGTATTGTGCCATTAAAAGACAGAACTCGTGGCATAGATGTGAAAGAAGCAATAATGGCTCCGTATGCAAAAGCAAATCTACCCACACCAAAACTAACTGCAAGAGCTACGGATGGAGCGCCAGCCATGATCTGATCCATGAACGGGCTTGTAGGGCTGTGCAAAGCTAATCAAACTTTTTCAGACTTTTGGGATTTCCACTGCTTCATCCACAGGGAGGAACTTGTGTATAATTCACTAAATTTTGACAACGTCATGAAATCTGTGATGGAAATCGTCAACTTCATCTGCACACATGCGCTAAACCACAGGCAATTCAGTAATCTCATCCCTGAGCTGGACCAAGGGCTTCCAGGTGACCTGCCGCTGCACTGCACTGTGATGTGGCTGTCAAAAATCCAGGTACTCTCTTGCTTCTTTGAGCTTTTGGATGCAGTGAAACTGTTCATGGAAGAGAAGGACAAGGACTATCCCGAGCTCTCCGGCCTCAAGTCGATTATGGATCCGGAACAGTGCTCACAATGTTAACTGCTGAAAATTATTGATATTATCACTTTGGTGACGTTATTTTCATCAGATCTACCTGAGTAGAGATTTGTGCATGCGTGCGTACATGATTAAAAGATTATGTTTATGTGTACCCATTTGTATAATGTGGCTTTTTAGTAACAAAGAAAAAAAACGATCGACTCGCCCCCGTCGACAACTATGATGAGGCTCTTTGTAGTAACACAGACGAAAAATTAGCTCTTAGTCGCAGAATGGTTGGCCACCCCTGCCCTAGCAAGAGGTGGATAGAGTCAAGTACACACTTACATTCACCAAACAAGATGGCGGCGCGCGCGACTGCAGCGGCTTTAGGGGCTGCAGTTCGTCTTTTGTTTTTCAGCGTTCTTTTATCTGTCATATTTTCCCTTCGACTCCTTTCACAACTACAATAACATCCACAACATCCCGAGGGATATACAGGGACCACCGGATCTCCCTGGGTGATCTGCCTGCCGACAACGACGGAGCAAAGTAAAAGGCTGCTGGTCGGGCCTAAGCTAAGAAGGCGACCACACAGACCAGCGCTCCCAAGCATGTCCCTGACCAACGCCAGAAACATCGTTCACAAAATGAGTGAATTTGAGCTGTGGATCGCCACCAACAGCTTCGTCCGAAATTGGAGTATTTTTGTCATCACAGAGTCTTGGCTTCCCCGACGCTGCAGTCGAACTAGCAGGACGCACGCTTCACCGGTGCGAACGAGACGGAGACTCGGGTAAAAACAGGGGTGGGGGACTATGCGCTACGATAACAGCTGAATCATTGACAGACACTGCTCACTCGATATAGAGTTTCTAGCAGTATCGTGTAGAGCCTTCTATCTACAGAGATAGCTAACTGTAGTCATTGTGGTTGCTGTTTACCTTCCACCAGATGCTAACGTTCCACCGGATGCTAACGTTCCACCGGATGCTAACGTTAGCATAGCGCTAAATCTCTTGCCCTCTGCTATCAATAAACAGCAGCTTGCACACCCCGACGGAGCTTTTATCGTCGCCGGGGACTTTAATCGGGCATGCTTAAAAACTGTACTTCCCAAATCCATTCAATACGTGGACTGAGCAATTGGGGAAAAAACACTGGACTGTGTGTACAGTAAGATCAAACATCTAGTTGAATCCGACCATCTCTGTCTGTCCCTCACCCCCTCATACATCCCCCTCCAGAGGAAAACAAAGCCTATGCAACAAGGACAGTACAAACATCTTCTTTGTTCCTTTATGTCTTTGTTTTCTTTATCCTCACTGGAGAAATTTGGACCTGGAGTGCCACGTCCAATTTCGTCGTCACAATATATTCAACCCATGTTGTAACAATGACAATAAAGGTATATTCTATTCTATTCTATTCTATTCTATTCTATTCAAACATGAATTATACTTTGCTCTTCCGAACCATAGTTGCTGGGTAAACATGACGGTAATATGTACCTTACATTTTCCGTTGCAGGAACTACTTCTATTACAATTTACCACTGGGAAACACTGCCGTAAATTTTTGCAGTTCCTCTAATAAATGTCCATGTCTTGATTCGTAATCACTAATAAACATTTCATAGCGCCCAGTTTAGGTGGAGCATGTACCTGTCATCTTAGGGGCAACCCGTAGGGTGGCATAACATTTAATAGGACAATGTCATACAAACTAATGCCAGTGGTTGTTAATCGCGGGAGGTGGGCAGGAAAAGCAATGGCAAAACACCAGAGCCGTGTCAGCGTCATTTTTAAGCAAATGTGTTGAGAAACATAGGCATAAAATTCCAAGCGTTTTCAAGCATTTCACCAAAATTTCAAGCCCATTTTAATCCTTGTAAACAAACGTAAATTTAAGCATATTCAAAGATTTCACACACCCGTACGAAACCTGAACTTTAGAGAAAAAGGAGGACAAGCACAAACTTGCATTAACACCAAATTTACGATTTCTGAACCTTTTTTTTTGTCCAATTCTAATCATAATCTTGATTTGTAACAACTACGTGTACATGCAGGCAATAATCTATTTGGAAACTGAATATTTGATTTCTGAAGCATTCTGAATTAATCATTATTATGCTTCAAGACAAACGAACAGCCAAGTAAACATGGGATTAGCAAGTTTCCACTTAAACTTTTGACATTAAATAATGGATAATTTCATTCTTACTTCTTAATCTTATCACAATCAACCAAATACAGTGGCTTGCGAAACTATTTGGCCCCCTTGAACTTTGTGACCTTTTGCCACATTTCAGACTTCAAACATAATGATATGAAACTGTAATTTCTTGTGAAGAATCAACAATAAGTGGGACAAAATCATGAAGTGGTACACACCTTATTGGATATTTTAAAGTTTATAAAAAACGAAAAAGTGGGTGTGCAAAATTATTCAGCCCCATTGAGTTAATACTTTGTAACGCCACCTTTTGCTGCAATTTCAGCTGCAAGTCGCTTGGGGTATGTCTCTATAAGTTTTTCACATCGAGAAACTGATATTTTTGCCCATTCCTCCTTGCAAAACAGCTCGAGCTCAGTGAGGTTGGATGGAAAGCGTTTGTGAACAGCAGTTTTCAGTTCTTTCCACAGATTCTCAATTGGATTGAGGTCTGGACTTTGACTTGGCCATTCTAACACCTTGATATGTTTTTTGGTGAACCATTCAATTGAATCTTTTGCTTTATGTTTTGCATCATTGTCTTGTTGGAAGACAAATCTCCGTCCCAGTCTCAGGTCTTTTTCGGACTCCATCAGGTTTTCTTCCAGAATGGTCCTGTATCTGGCTCCATCCATCTTCCCATCAATTTTAATCATCTTCCCTGTCCCTGCTGAAGAAAAGCAGGCCCAAACCATGATGCTGCCACCACCATGTTTGACTGTAGGGATGGTGTGTTGAGGGTGATGAGCTCTGCTGCTTTTACCCCCAACATAACGTCTTGCATCACTGCCAAAAAGTTTGATTTTGGTCTCATCGGACCAGAACACCTTCTTCCACATGTTTGGTGTGTCTCCCAGGTGGCTTGTGGCAAAAAAGTGACACTTTTTATGGATATCTTTAAGAAATGGCTTCCTTCTTGCCACTCTTCCATAAAGGCCAGATTTGTGCAGTATACGACTGATTGTTGTCCGATTGACAGATTCTCCCACCTCAGCTGTGGACCTCTGCAGTTCATCCAGAGTGATCAAAGGCCTCTTAGCTGCATTTTTGATCCGTTTTCTCCTTGTATGTGCTAAAAGCTTGGGGGCACGGCCCAATCTTGGTAGATTCGCAGTGGTCTGATACTCCTTCCATTTCAATATTATTGCTTGCACAGTGCTCCTTGGGATCTTTAAAGCTTGGGAAATTTTCTTGTATCCAAATCCAGCTTTAAACTTCTCCACAACAGTATTTCAAACCTGCGTGGTGTGTTCCACGTTCTTCATGATGCTCTCTGCGCTTTAAAGAGACCTCTGAGACTCCGGTTTCCAACATGGCGGCGCGTGTTTACGTTGCGGCTGGTTGTTATCCGGCTATCCTACTATTTACCACTGTCCTCCTGCTTTCCTTTTTGGATACATGCGTGGCCAATAAGACCTACAGCCGGGAGGAGCTCATCCAACTAGGTGGGTGTCTAAATTTCGACTTTTCGGGCACTTTCTATACCACACACGACATCCCAAATGAGCTCCAAAAGGACTCGGGTTCGCCCTCCTTTCCCGCTCCACCGAAGAAAAAGACGAAAAATCTGAGACGAAGACGGCAAAAAGATAGAAAACAGAAGCGAGGATGTCGTGCAGGGAAGCGTGTGAAGTTGATGGAGCAACGACATGAAGATCTGTCTAATCCAACCATCATTTCTTCGTCGATTCTGCGAGTCCACCGACACCTGAAGCCCAACGCACACAACCGGCATCTCGTGACGATCTCTACAAAGACTACAGCTAAGTCAAATGATTCAAAGCTAAAATTTGGTCTTTTGAATGTTAGATCGCTCGCTCCTAAAGCTTTACTTGTAGATAATATTATTCGCGATTATAAACTTAACTGTATTGGTCTTTGTGAAACGTGGTTACGCCCGGATGAGTATTTAGCTCTAAATTATGCTTCTCCCCCAGATTACGAGAGTAGCCATATAGCACGCACGTTGAAAAAGGGTGGCGGTGTCGCGCTCATCTCTGAAAAAACGCTCAAATTTACTCCTCGTACCTCTAATAATCACAAGTCGTTCGAGGCTCTTGTTATGAGGTCCTCTCCATTGTCAATCTATGTGATAACTATCTATCTCGCACCAGGACCATACACAACTTTCTTAGACGAATTTGCTAAACTTTTGTCTGAACTAGTAACCTATGCAGACAAAATTATAATCATGGGGGACTTTAACATTCATATGAACTCCCCACTCAGTTCACTCACTGTTGCGTTTCAGTCTATAATTGATGCTTTTGGTTTTAATCAACTGGTTGATTTGCCAACCCATAAAGATGGAAACACGCTCGACTTGGTTCTGACTCGAGGAGTTTCAACCTCAAACATGGCGGTGCTATCGTGTACTACAGTAATCTCGGATCATTATTTAGTCACATTTGAGGTGCTAGCTAAATGTAGTACCAAAAAAACTGAAGGATTCACCGGACGCAATATAAGCATGGGCACAGTTTCTGAGCTCTCTGATATTCTTCCAGGAGCAGTTGCGTCCTTTCCTTCCTACATAGGCTTCATCGAACCACTCCTAAATGAATTTAACGCTACCCTGGCCAATGCCCTGGATTCAGTAGCGCCCATCCGGCATAAATCACGACCTAAAAGACGCACACCTTGGTTTAATGATGAAACTAGATTCCTTAAACGAGAATGCAGGAAATCTGAAAGAAAATGGCACGCTACCAAGCTTGAAGTTTTCCATCAAATCTGGTGTAATAGTTTGTTGAAGTATAAAGCGGCCCTGGCCTCTGCAAAATCGGCCTACCTTTCGAAGGTGATTGCGTCACAAAAGAACAATCCCAAGGTCCTTTTTGACACTGTAGCATCACTAACAAGGCAACAGACTATCCCAGATAGCTCCACCCATTCTGCCCACGACATAATGGTCTTCTTTACTAAGAAGATCCAAAGCATACAGGAAGAACTTGCTAAAGACAGTATTAATTCAACACATACTAAAGCACTCAAATCTCTAGATGCACGACATGGTGGCTGTCTAGGTATTTTGTCCCGTTTTAGTGAACTGTCACTCGATAATCTTAAACAGATGGTGAATACGGCCAAACCGACGACTTGCCAGTTCGACCCACTTCCAGGTTCACTTATTAAAGGTCTCTTTGGCGTTCTTGCACCTTCAGTTCTAAATATTTTAAACATATCACTCTCCTCAGGTGTAGTTCCAGCTGCTTTTAAGTCCGCCGTCATTAAACACACACTGAAACGACCCAACCTAGATCCAGAAAACTTATGTAATTATAGACCTGTGTCAAACCTACCGTTTCTTTCTAAAATACTTGAAAAAGTAGTGGCACAGCAGCTGAATGATTTCATGTCCGAGAACAATCTCTTTGAATCAATGCAATCAGGATTCAGGGCTAACCACTCTACTGAGACAGCTCTGATTAAGGTAACCAATGATCTCCTACGGGCTATTGACTCGGGCGCTTCATCACTTTTGCTGCTGCTGGACTTTAGTGCTGCATTTGACACAGTGGACCATATTATCTTGCTAGAACGGTTGGAAAAATGGATTGGTCTCTCAGGAAGCGTCCTATTATGGTTCAGATCCTACCTCTCAGATAGGACACACTGCGTTAAATATGGCGAATTGACATCTGAGCCATTTAGTTTTACTTGTGGTGTTCCGCAGGGTTCAGTGCTTGGCCCCCTTCTCTTCAGCATTTATATGCTTCCACTAGGTGATATTATTCGCAAGTATAATATCAGTTTCCATTGCTACGCAGATGACACTCAACTCTATCTCCCGATGGAGGAATCTGCCACACTAAACTGTGGAACTTTGGAGGCCTGCCTCACTGAGATAAAAGAGTGGATGTCACTGAATTTCCTGCGTCTTAACCCTGAAAAGGCTGAAATGTTAGTTATTGGTCCATCTAAGTCCCGTGACTTATTCTCTAAAACCGCAGTGAACTTGGACAATTGCCACATCACACAGAGTAACTCACTTAAAAATTTAGGTGTCATTTTCGACCCTGATCTGTCCTTTCAAACACATGTGAAGAAAATTACTAAAACCGCTTTCTTCCATCTCCGTAACATTGCTAAAATTCGTCCTATACTTTCTCAGTCGGATGCGGAAATCATAATTCATGCGTTTGTTACCTCCCGTCTCGACTACTGTAATGCACTACTTTCCGGTCTTCCGATGACCAGACTCAAGAGTCTTCAGCTGGTACAAAATGCTGCAGCGAGACTTTTAACAAGGACAAAAAAGTACGATCACATCACCCCAATTTTGGCTAACCTGCATAGGCTCCCTGTTAGCCTAAGATGCGATTTTAAGGTTCTCCTACTACTATACAAAATCATACATGGACTTTCCCCCTCATATCTTTCAGATCTGATCTCCCCCTATGTCCCGGCCCGAAGCCTTCGTTCCGAGAGCGCCGGTCTCCTGGTGATCCCAAGAGCCAAGAAGTGTTCCGCTGGTTCGAGAGCGTTCTCCATCCGGGCACCGGTGTTGTGGAATTCTCTTCCCCCTGAGATCAGATCTGCAACCTCGGTGGAAATGTTTAAATCTAGGCTTAAAACTCACTTCTACTCTATAGCATACGAGTAACCTAAACTTCTTATATGTAATAACTTGTGAAGCCCTTAGAGACTAATTGTGATTAAGGGCTATACAAATAAAAATGACTTGACTTGACTTGACTATCACAGGGCAGGTGCATTTATACAGAGACTTGATTACAGACAGGTGGATTCCATTTATCATCGTTAGTCATTTAGATCAACATTGAATCATTCAGAGATCCTCACTGAACTTCTGGAAAGAGTTTGTCGCACTGAAAGTAAAGGAGCAGAATAATTTTGCACGCCCACTTTTTTTGTTTGTTATTCGTTAAAAAAAATTAAAATATCCAGTAAAGTGTGATCACTTCATGATTGTGTCCCACCTATTGTTGTTGCTTCACAAGAAATTGCAGTTTTATATCTTGATGTTTGAGGGCTGAAATGTGGCAAAAGGTCACAAAGTTCAAGGGGGCCAAAAAGTTTTGCAAGCCACTGTACCTGCTTGTTTCCTCTAAAAGTGTGCGTCATTGCTATGTCCCAAGGTGTTTACAATATATATTGTACATGGCTAACAAAAAGCATAGACTTACTCAATTTATGGATCGATACAACTGTTCCACCCATTAAATATGGACTTGCATAGCCCTTGGGAGAGAAAATAAAATGATTATCCCCAGAAGATATCAACCACTACTAATGACGTTTTTTAGTGTGTGAGCTCAAGTTTGCGTGTATTATTCGTCTCTGTACTACTGTACTCTATTCCACTGTGCTTTGCGGCATAAAAAAACTGTGGCACATCTTTATTTCTCAGATCTAAGCCAAAAATCACGTAAATCACAACCTAACCTAATCTTTACGGCGAAATCCCGACCAAAACCCCGACCTGAAATCTTAATTTTACCCTCTGACTTGTATCAATATCCTCAACCCTTGCACTACATCCTGCACTGTTTTTAATCCAGCTCCACTACGCTCCTTCCATTGCTAACCCTGTTTCCCATCTACTTATACTAAGATCAAGCCTGACATCTTCTTTATGATCCCTGTTACACCATCTAAACCAAAACAAGTGATTTGACATCCAACACAATAATCTGTCCAAATTTATTTCAGCCTACTTTCACATGAACTCATCTTAAATCTAACCCCTGGACCAGTGATTCCAACTTCATTCCCATCTCTCACAGCAACACAGAAAAACCTGACAAAGAGTTATCAACACAGCCCAGAATATCATGGGTACATTGTGTAATATTTGACCAGTACACTGGGTGGAAATATATGTCGGCCTGTACTTGCCCAAGACCAACCACAGATAATGCTGCTACTACAACCCAAGTGGTTAAGGGATCCAACCTACCAACCAACCAACCAACCAGCCAACCAACCAACCAATTTGATAGCCCTGTATGGTCTAATGTGAAAGAAAACCAGTGCCTAACAAGCACAGCATAGCAGCGAGATACCTGACAAACATGGCGGCGACTACTTAGTATGGATTCTGCTTTGTAAAAAAGAAAAAAAAAGAATATATAAACTGAGCCGCCCGTGAGTTTTTATAAAAATTAGCATTGGTATGATAGTTCATGTATTTTGCATATTATTTAAATCAATATTTTTATTACTGAATGAACGTAATATTACATACGGTCTCTTTGAGTCTTGTATCTTGTTCATCCCATAGGTTCATGTCGGATCTCGTTGTAATACAATGGACACTCTGTTGTAATCAATAAAGACTATTGTATTATATCGGATCTTTATCTGGATTGTGTCTCTCACGGCCAAAGTCACTCACAAAAGCTGCTGCCTTTGACCATTTCTCACTCTGCAACCACTTTCATTCATTATTCATGCAAAATGATCTGCAAATCTCCAACTCAGCATCCTGGGCACAACTCCTACAAATATTATTTTTCCCGGACTGAAGTTCTTCTTTGTTCATTTGAATCTGGACAACTATCAGGTTCTCAAACAAGTTAATGCACTCTTGAGGAAGGTACCGTTGCCCCTATTGTAAAATGTGGTTGAAATGACAGTAAGCAGGAACCAAGGTAAAGAGCTCAAAAACATTGTATTTAATAATAGTGTCAGAGTTTCTCATACCATTGAAAGAAAGGGTTTGTTCGGTTAATATCCGCAAGTATAATATTAGTTTCCAATGCTATGCAGATGACACTCAACTGTATGTGCCACTGGAGACAACTGGACATGGACAGTTAAGTTGTAGAAATCTGGAGGCTTGCCTTACTGAGATTCAAATATGGATGTCACTTAATTTTTTTCGCCTTAACCCAGAAAAAACGGAAACGTTGATTATTGGTCCAGCTCATTGTCGTGAGTTCTTTTCAAACACTGCCCTGAATTTGTTCGATGCTGTCCCAATCAAGGGTTTTAATTCATGCGTTTATTACTTCTCAGCTTGATTACTGCAATGTATTGCTTTCTGGTCTCCCCATGTCTAGCTTTAAAAGTTTGCAGCCAGTTCAGAAAGCGGCAGCTAGACTTTTGACTAAGACAAAAAAGTTTGAGCATATTACTCTTGTATTGGCCAACTTGCACTGGCTCCCATTCCACTTAAGATTTGACTTTAAGGTTCTCTTATTAACATAGAAATGTTTGCATGGACTTGCACCCTCTTATCTCTCTGATTTGATTTCCCCCTATATTCCTGCACGGAGTCTGCGCTCGGAAAATGCCGGTCTACTTGTGTCTCCAAGAGCCAAGAAGTCTGCAGGCTTGAGAGCGTTCTCCATCCGGGCCCCGGTGCTATGGAATGCCCTGCCTCCGGAGATAAGATCTGCAATCTCAATGGAAGTTTTTAAATCTAGACACACTTCTATTCAAAAGCGTATGATTGATGCCCACCTCATATTTTGTATTGTCCTGTCTTTTTCCGACTGCCTGTCTGGTGGTGATACGAAGGAGAAGGACGATTTGAGATGAGTCAGCGGACAAGTGTCTGACCTGAAGCATGTCAACGCCTGTATTGACCAGCTGGCAGAAATGGGAAGCTGCGTCGTGGCCGTCATAGACTTTCTGGACTAATTTACAGGCTGGGGGCGTCGGTCCTGCCCTGGACTTTCTGGACAAATTTTCAACATGTTACCTAGTGTTTACTATGTTTGTGTACTGTAATGCTATATCTATTTCACCCTGGTCATCTTGGAAGGGCGATTACCACTTGTGAGGCCCCTTCTCAAGGTTTCTCTTTTTCCTTACGCTGAGGTTTTGAGTTGTTCCTTGCCCGCATGTTGGTTTAAGATCAGGGGTTTGTGTAATTGTAATCCTGTGCAGTCCTTTGAGACATTTTTGTGATTAAGGGCTACATAAATAAATGTGACTTGACTTGACTTGACTGAATTTTGTTCGGTGAGCAGAGGCAGAAAGGGTTGGGGAGGGGGGCTGATTGGGAGGTTGTTTGCCGCAGCAGCACATTGAGCATGAGAACGGTTCAAGAGAAATTGCAATATGGGGGACAAAAAGGAAAGTTAGTTTTAAAAAAGCTGGGAAACGATACTTATTTTGACTGACTTTAATAAGTCTGACCATCCTACTCTAAAGAAGGGGTGGGCAAAGTACGACCTGACAATTTTTATAATATGGTCCACTGAACAAAAAGTTAAAAGACAACAAAACTAAAAATTAAAAAAAGTTGTGTTTTGCTGCTACTCCTGCTCCCTAAAAAATCTTTTTTTGGTAAAGCATTTTGCACTGCATTGTATACATTCAAATAATGCCATTATCAATATCATTTTTAAATCGTTCATTTTTCTGTTTTTACATTTTTTTGTTCATCAAAACTGTTAACTATTAAAAATCATATCACGGAATGGATAAAGAAAATTTTCATATAATTAATTTATTTTCGTAGTAGTATTTCGAGTCGAAAATGGTTCTTAGAATTCAAAATAATCCAATTTGCAAATCAAACATGCTGTTCATGGAAGTATCTGGCAGATGGCTCTAATGCACCGCGAGACCATCAACATTTTCAATACAAAATGACGATTGCTTGAGTTTTTGAAATTTTCATAGCTTTCACAGATAAGAAGCGTTTGTAATTATATATTAACTGGCAAAGTAAACTACCGACAATTTGTTGTATTTGGTAGCACTGTAGGATCATTTTAACTGTGGTTTGTCCACACCTGGCCAAAGTGACACAAGCTGGACCGACTGGTGAAAAGTCTCTCACTTGAATGACTTTTACAAGTGCGATGCAGAATGTAGAACACGACAAACGGAGACGAGGGTGCTAACATGACATACTTAAGTCAAGTGAGTCTGTATGTCTGGCATGTTTTGGTGGAGGCCTTTCAAAGCTTGGCCTCTAAAAGGCTTCCCTGACCTCACGGCGCAGCCATCCCAAGTCTATTTTCAAATTGATTCTCTGTGGTGCTATCACAGGAGCCACTCACGTTCTCGCCCGACGGCCCAAGCGTTTAGGAAAAATGGCGGGATATGGGCAGGGTTTCCCTTTCAGAGGCTTCCCGCAAAACCTTCACCTTGTTGTTTGTGCAGGAATAATACATTAGGACAGAGGCCAGGAACCTTTTTGACGCAAAAAGCCCTGAATGCAAAATACATGTACATAAATATATACAATATTATATTTTTCTATTATATTTTTTATACTTATATTTTTTATATATTTTTTTCAAGTGATCTATAGGTTACAGTTTTGCCTACACCAGGGGAGTGTGATATGCTCCCTCAATAAAATGTGCTTAGCTGGTGTTTTAAGGTGTTTACAGATGGTTCTGCGGGTTTTTATCATAAATTGTCTCAACAATGAACAAATTCTTTAATAAACTTCCATATAAAGGATTCCTTTGAGACTCATAAAAAGAGCCTTAAAAGAGCCTCATCTGAATTGCGAACCATACGTTCCCAACTGCTGGAATAGAAGAAAGATTAGCCAGCCGCTAGCGTACCTTGAAGTCCAACCACCCAAATATTGTGAGTGGGACTAACACATTAGCGAGAACCACCACATAACTTGTACACTTGATTCACATTTCTTCATTTATGATCGGCTTGACATGAAATGTAATCCCCGGGCCGCTGCTGTCCTGCCCTGATGAGATGAGGACACTTGAGAGCTGACGTATATGACCGCTGATTGGATTTCATCAAGGCTGCCTGACCCCATTCAGAAGCCACGAGTCACAACACCGCTGCAACCAGGGGGAGTTGAAGGAGATGTCACTGTTTTTATTATTGAAGGTGGTGGCACTGACCTGTCTGTTTAGTCCTACGAAGATTGAGGGCAATAGTTAAAAAATAGACATGTATTTATTTTGGTGCCTACGTTAAATGCTAAATCATGAATGCATTTAATATAATATAAATGCATTTCTCTTCTTATTCAGTTAAAAATCTTGAAAGCTTTATAAAGACTTTGCGAAGGGGTGATACAATATTGTAATTTTACTGTATATATTTGCCATGGGTAGCAAGCCTCAGAAAGGAGAAATAAAATCATGATAACCATGGAAATCAAGCGTGCGACTATCTAGAAATAGGAACAAAGCAAACAAATCTTTGCCATCGCTAAGTTTCATGGCCGCAACCAATCAATGATAGAGAATACTATCAAAAATAAAGACATAAAGCAGCGAAATCTATGCGCATGACATTCCTCGTAAGTTTTTTGTTTTCTTGTCCTCCCCTGCATCCACCCTCTACTCCACTCAACCAGCAACATAACGTCACACCACAGGTAAAAAAATGTTTTCGCTTTATATGTCTGCTCATTTATCATTAATCAGTTACATGTGTATAACACATAGATAGTGCTTACTAGACATTAAATGGTTTTTGGGCGTAGCAAGGATTTGGAAGACATTTTCTGCGCATTCCTTTAGGCATTTTCACTTTGCAATCCCCACCAAGGAGCAGATTCCTGTTGTAAAACAGATCTTACAGTAAGACTCCACAGATAAAATTGGAATTTTTTTGGTTACCAATGGAACAAAAATTGGATTTGAAAGTTGTCAAGTGAAGGTCAAGCCCATCATACTCTAAACTACCTGGTTAACCACAACCTGACGAGTTTTGCTAAAATGCAAATTATGGCCCACTCAGACTTCTCATGGAACTGTTTGCAAAACGTTTCTACATTTAAAAAGTCCAAAGGTACACTACGGACAATTTTGTGTTTTTCATTAAAAAGTCATTTTTTTATACATCAAATGAGTTGCCCAATGTCCGTGTTCTTTTTCCATGATAATATTTTTTTTGTTGGCCAATTCCAGATATGCCTTTTTGTTACCACTCTGCCTTAAATGCCAGCATCTTTTCACTGTAATTGTTGACACTGGTGTTTTGCGGCAACTATTTATCATAACTTATAGTTAAGGGCCTTTAAGGCGTCTATTTCTCAAACTCAATACTCTAATATATTTGTCCTCTTTCTTGGTCACGCACCCACTTTCTTTCTACAATGATTGGAGCCTGTTTGTGCTGTTCTTTGTGCTGTCCATTGTAGTAAATCTTCGGTTTCTTAGCCATTTTATTTTTATGAAATAGCTTTCATTTCTTGGAACAAGAATAGACGGTTGAGTTTCGCATTAAAGTTTTCTTTTCTAGCCATTTTGAAAGTTTAATTACACACAAACACACAAATGTGACGATCCAGATACTCGAACAACACCAAGGAAAGTCCATTTTATAGCTTCTCTAACAAGCTAAAATGTTTTTCAACTTTGCTAACAAGGGTTTCCTACAAATCCATTAGCCTTATACCACAACTAGCAAACACGATTTACCATTAGAACACATGCGTGCTGGTTGTTAGAAATCGGCCTCTATTCACCAATGTATTGCATTAAAAACCGACATTTATCACACTAATAATGTATGGGGTGTATTTCTGATCAGTTTAATATAATTTTTATCGGAAAACAGTGCTTTTCCTTAAAAAAAAGGACATTCCTAAGTGACAAAAGACTTTTGAATGGCATTGTATAACACATAAGAGCATTGATCTCAAACTTGTAAACCTCCTTCATTTTCAGCTATCACAGTCATTTACAATGTTTATAATGTATGTAGTGTATTTCTGATTGGTTTCATGTTATCTTTATTGAAAAAACTGTGCATTTACTTATAAATAACGACATTCCTATGTAACCCCAAACTTCCAAACTGTAATGTATAACCCATGGGAGCCTCTCAAACCTTCACAGCCACTTCATGGAACTTTCAAACAGGATTGAAAAATCTGAACTTTTCACAGTTTTTCTAACTTACAAGTTCTGTAGTTCATACCTTGGCAGCAACAGAAGATCCAGGCTTCTCCAGAAGATCCCACAGTTTCTTCCTTTTCTCTGGGCAGCAGGTGTTGTCGAACTCACCGTCGCCCTCACGTTCCCTCAAAGTCTCAGCCTCTCGGCGCAGTTCCTCGTTCATCTGCTCCTTTTTCTGGTGGTACCTGGCCTGGCAACAGGACTCCAGGTAGATCTCGTCGACCCCCCAGAAGTCCAACTCTTGGCCAAAAGAAAGCGCGCACATCTCCTCCATCATGTGCAGCTTGCCCGTGCGGTAGAAATTCAAGATGGATGTGAAGGCCCCCGGGTGGCGGTCAAAGAAGTACTCGTTCTCGCTCAGGCTGTAGTCATCGCAAACCTCCATCAGGGAATCGTGCGTGTTGCAGTCTCGGAGTTTGCCGAGGCGGGTCCGAGGGAGTCGATCCAGAGTCCGCCACAGGACTTCGTGGTTGAGCCCGCCCACGTTCAGGCGGACCCTGCGGGACCGGGCTTTGGTACGGACGATGTCGATGGGTTCCGGTGGCACGGTAGGGGGGGGTAGCGTGTTGGCGGGCTTCAACCCGGCCGGACCCTGCTTCTCCGCCATGATCTCTCAAAAACCAAATAGACTTCAAGGATTTGGAAAACTCCACTGATGAGAAGCTAAAAACAGGCGCCGGGTCCTTTAAAGGCAAGTCTCTCCATGGCTGAGGAAATAGAGCAAAGCTTGAATGATGAAGCACTCAGTGGTATTACAAATTCCGGTAATGACCCGGTTTCATTCGGTCTCCAGGAAGGTGGTGGCCTGTATCAATCATGTTGCTATCAGAGTCGATATTTCTTATGATGGGCGAGATGAAAACCACATTCCTGAGAAATCTAATTTCAGCGGTTATTAATGTTACACTTACACTGAAAAATGTGTCCACTGCATTTAAATCTCATGTTTGGGTCTCAGAATTGTTTCTACCATATTTGTCCCTAATCATCTATTTATTTTATCACATCAACCCATGTGTTGAGGTAGTTATTTAAGAATATGAACAAGGACAATATTTTTATGTCAAACAACATAAAGAATGTAAAGTTTGAACTGTAACATAAAGGCAAGATAACTTTAACAACTTTGAAATCCTACTCATTTTTTACTGAATTAATGGATTGATCAAATTGACATAAATGTTTTTATCGAAATCCCTGTATCATTCAAAAAGAAAGGTTTTTTCAACCCCCCCCAAAAAAATCACTTCATTATAATGTTCTTTCATTTGGACTTGTGATATTTATATTTAAAAGTAAATAATAATAATAATTTTATATATATATATATATATATATATATATATATATATATATATATATATATATATATATATATATATATATACATATACATATATATATATATATATATATATATATATATATATATATATATATATATATATATATATATATATATATATATATATATATATATATATATATATATATATATATATATATATATATATATATATATATATATATATATTCATTCATTCATTTCTTCATTATCTGCACCTCAGTAGGGTCGCGGGGGTGCTGGAGCCCATCCTAGCTATCTTCCAGCAGTGGGCAGGGGACACCGTGAACTGGAAACCAGAGTGCCAGAAGGAGACCCACGCAAGCACTTAGAGAACATGCAAACTCCCCACAGAAGAGTTTTGGGAGATTACCCTGGTTTGTTCCGTTAATTCAGTTCCAAAATATATGTCATTTTTAGATGTTTATTTTCAGAATAAATCATGTCTACTATATCATTTTGAGGCCAAAATCCTCTATTTATTTAGTTTAAATTTTTTATTTTAAAATGTGATTTTGAAAAGAACCAATGTCCAGAAGACATATTGTGCCGTAAAAGACAATTTATTCGAAACATTAACGTATTTTCAACCTCTTTTTTTGGGTGTCTTCATTGTATAAGAATTCAAATAGTAAATTCCTTTCGGTGCCTTGCTCAAGGGGCTTGAAACCTCTCCTCCACCCTCTCCCGTAAGCACTTGGCCACGGCGTCAACTCCTAATCTCACTATTATAAAGTCAATGCGAGACAAGCCATGCGGAGCAGGAATCAAATGGCATTTTACACTTGACTTGCTGAAAAAATATTTGCGGCACGAGCCTTTAACAACGCAACACCTCCATTACTACCTTGAAATATATCAATATCCATATATTTTTAACAGTATTCCACCACCTGCATGTACTAAATAAAGTCCGTAAAAGGGTCTTATCTTACCGAGATAGTTCAGGTCCATCCAATGCAAAGTCCTTCTATGCAGGCGGGATCCCCCCTCGCCTCCATCCCGTTCTGGTCCAGTTAGGGGTCCGAGTCCGATCCACATGCATGGCGCAGGGAGCGCACGCCCCGCATGTTGAGAGTGTGCTGCTAGTACCTCCTAAACGTCTTCTCCTAATGCTCCATCATTGCCGAGAGAGAGGGAGGAAAAAGAAATAGGGTCCCGCCTCCGCCAGGGCGCTCGCTTGTTGCGCCGAGAGGGGAGGGAAGATAGTGTACAACGCACACATACAGCAGAGCGGAGAGCCCAGGGGCTAAGAGAGGCTGAAAGTAAGAGAGGCAGAAAGAGAAAGAGAGAGAGAGAGAGAGAGAGAGAGAGAGAGAGAGAGAGAGAGAGAGCGAGAGAGAGAGAGAGAGAGAGAGAGAGAGAGAGAGAGAGAGAGAGAGAGAGAGAGAGAGAAAACGAGTGTGGTAGAAAGATAGAAAGAGTGGAAAAAGAGGGAGAAAAAGAGAGAGAGAGAAAGTGAGATAAAAAGAAAGAGCAAAAGAGAGAAACAGAAATAGAGAGATAATGAGAGTGTGTGTAAACGAAAGAAAAAGAGAGGGTGAAATGGAAAGAAAAAAGAAGAGAGAGAATGAAAGGGGGGGAAAGAAAGAGATATAAAGAAAGTGAGAAATAAAAAGAAAGTGAGGAAAAACAAAAAGAAAGGGAGACAAAGTGAGAGAGACAGAGAAAGAGAAATATATAAGGAAACAGAGAAAAAGAGTAAATGGTAAAATGTAAATGGTGTGCTTTTATATAGCGCTTTTCAAGTCAATGAAGACTTCCCAAAGTGCTCTACAATGTGCTTCACACTTACCCATTCACACACACTAACACACCAATAGCGGCCTTGCAACCATGCAAGGCGCAAACCTGCTTATTGGGGGTATTAGGGGCTCTACCTCCTGAGCTAATGCTCCACCTCAGAAGTAATGAGAGAAAAAAAGAGAGAAAAAAGAACTTAAGGAAGAAAGTGGCGCCTAGCCTTGGCGACATCCAGTGGACATATTTAAAACTGCAAGTCATTTTTCTCCTGCGCCTCTCTTGGCTTTGTCGTGGGCCAGATTAAGATCGTTGGCGGGCCTAACCCTACCACCACGCCGCATTTTTGACACAGGTGCTCTAGGGAATTCATTTTGCAATTTCGAGCTCTGTTTTTATGTGACTGGAGAGAAAGAAGAACTAAAGACAGGGAGATGAACTAAAAGATAGAGCTATAAAGAAGGAGAGAAACAAAGAAAGAAAGAGAGAGAGAAAGATAGAGAGAAATTAGAAAGAATGGAAAGAGAGAGAAAGAGAGAAGAAAATGACACGAAGCAGGAGAAAAAGAAAGACAGATAGAAAAAGAGAGAGAAAGGAGACAGAGTGAGAGAGAGAAACAAAGAAAGAGAGAACAACCGAGAGAAAAAGAGAGAATAAATCGAAAGAGAAAAAGAGTGAAGAGAGTGAGAGATGACTAGAGAGAAACACTCAACGAGAAAGAAACAGTAAGAAAGTAGAAGAGAGAGAAAGCAGGAGATGAGAGAAAGAGAGACAGAAAGAGAGAAAGAAACATGAAGAAAGACAGAAAGATACTGATAAAAAGAGAAAAATGAGCGACACAAATAGAGAGAGAGATTAGATTAGCGCGTTAGAGATCAAGAGAAGACGTGAAAGAAAGAAAGGAACAATCGGACACAAAGAGCAAAAGAAAGAGCAAAAGAGAGAAAAAGAAAGAGAAAGAGAGAAAAGAAAGAGATGCAGGGAGACAGAGAAAGGGGGACAGGGTATGAGAAAGGTAGAGAGAAGAGAGACAGAGAGAGAATGAAAAGGAGAAAAAAATGGACATAGATAAAAAGAGAGCAAGAGTGGAAAAATAACATAAAATCACAAGAAAATTAGATATGGTCCCTCTCAAAGGCGCTGATTGACTGAACAGGTGGAAGAGATAAGGCAGGGCATTATCACCTTCTACTGTTAAGGACTGTAAATGACCTTTTATTTTTTCATCCTTGCATTATTGTTGGCAAGAAAAAGGCCTGCGACCAATGTTCCCTCTAAGCTGCGCGCGTGTGGAATCGCGCACTGCCTGCACATTCTCAGCGCACAAGAAAATCTAGCCAGGGCACAAAAATCAGGGCTCGAAATTGCTAATTCAGAAGCGAATTAAGTCAAAGTTACAGTGCATGAAGGTAAAAATACACAGGTTCCCCTGATGCTGTTTTCTAAATGCGGTATTTGGAAGTCAATGTCGAACGAAGTTGAAAAGTAAAGTCAGTAGAGTTTTTCGAGAACCGTCTTCCTCGGCTCGGCTCACTAAAGAGAACCGGCTCTTTCGGGTCCCAAACGGCTCTTCAGGTTGTTTTTGCTTCTTTAATCCCTACACGACCAAATATTATTTAAAATTGTGCACAAAATGACTTAAAGGAAGTGGGTAAATAGAACAAAAAAAATACCAAAATGAAAAAGCAGTGAAAAGCTGAGAAAAAAGAAACAAAAGGAAGAGAAAAAAGAAGGAAAATTTGAGAAAAAAGCCTGAAAAAAAAAGAAAAGATAGAAACAAAGGAAAAGTAAATAGAGAACAAAAAGAAAAAAGGTAACAGCTAGAAAAAAAATAAACACAATGAGATTCTTTTAAAGGAATTAAAAAAAACCTGAAAAAAAGACAGGGAAAAAGAAGAAAAAGTTTGTGTTGCATTCAAATAATTTCCAATTATACCAAGTCAATCTTGTTGCCCACATTGTACTTCCACAAAAAAAAAAAAGTGATTAAATACAGTCCTGTATCTTGCAACCGACTAAATAAGCCCCCAAAAATGTTAGTCAAGTCAAGTCAAGTCATTTTTATTTGTATAGCCCTTAATCACAAAAAGTCTCAAAGAGCTGCACAGGTTATTGCACAGACTATTATTTCAGACTATTACTACACCATCCCCTGATCTGAAACCAACACGCGTCAAAAGATACCAGGAAAAAAAAAAGCAAATCTTGTGAAAGAATTGTTGTAAAAACAAGTGATGTTTGTAGGCCATAAAACCTTTGCAATAATACATTAGTCAATTCATTCAAAAGTGAATTTTTTTTTGCATTGCCGGAAACTCAGCAAAATGTAACTTGATGTCAAGTTTTGGACATGTTTGATAATGATTTAGTTGCCACACTTGGTATTGCCGTTGCTCACTGTTGTTTCAAGACTTTGCGGAACGCTCAGACCCGTGGAAAATTAGAGGGAACGTTGCCTGCGACCCACCGAAAACGGGTATGCAACCCAATTTTGGATTTCGAAAAACTGCCCTAAATCATCGAGATTTTAGCTACTTAAGTAAATATTTGTCGATTTTTATTGTTCTTGTGTTTAGTTGAAACCCCAAAAAATAGCAGATGTTGGAAACTACTAATTTGACAAATTTTATGTTAGTTACAATCTTAATGTTGTTTTTGATGTCAGATATGGAAAACACATTTTTGGTTTGTCCAATCTGCAGACAAAATAATGGACAGATGACTAAAGCGTAAACAGAAACCTGAAAGGCAGCCTCGAAAGCAGACTCACCTGTCCGCCAGGTAATCAAAACCCACTTCAACATCCACTTAGAAATGTGTAATGATCCACCTCACTTGTCGCCTTTCAATGAATGAATACAGATATTCAGGTTTGCAGAACTCATTATTAGAGAAAGAGCAAAAGAGAGAAAGAGAAATAGAGAAAGAATGAGAATTAGCTACATTGACGACTCTCTCCAGGGTTCACCGTTTTCATTGCCAAATTCAAGCACTTTCAAAGGAAGGAAAGCCAGTACCGATCAAAAGAACATGTTTTGTTGTTGACTTAGGGCTCGATAGGTGTTGGCTAATAAGTGAGTTCAATACGGAAGACAAAAAAAAAAAGAAAAAAACAGAAATATGAACCAAATTCGTAATAATTTGATAATATTAAAGGATCGGAAGCAGAGTGCATTTCATCTTTCAATCTTAGAGACTGCTGATCTTTTGCTTTTTGTTTCATTTATCTTAATTTATATTTTTTTGTGTGTTTCTCAGAAGATCTTTGCCTGAATTGGTTATAATACAATGATACATAGTTATTTGTTTGCATTATCTCATTTATTTGTAGCAATGAAGAGTTCATATTTTGAACTTATTTAATAGTTTTGCATTTTAAGGGATTTTGTGTTGTTGTTCGGCTTTATTTTTGTACAGTGTATAAAAAGCTAAGATTGTTTTGTATTTTACAAAAAGAAAATGTAGATCTGTGGATATTCTAATTTATATTTGCCCTGCAAAACATAAAACTACTTATTACTAAATCAATTAGTGCATAATGTTTTTTTTTAATATATCGATAATACATAATTAAAAAATAAATCTGAGGAGCCGTTTGGGAGTTTGACAGTGAGCTGAGCCAAATGAGCCGGTTTTCTGAATAGAGCTGTCCTTTATAATGCTACCAGTAGAGGGTGGTGACGATTCACATGACAACACAATAATGACAAACCACCAAAACAGGCATCTCGCGTCATTTTCACACACTTTAAAAAAATGTCTTCATTCATTGCATGTTCTATAGAGTCAAATCATCAGATAGTCAAAAAACATGGCAACAATTTAGATAGAGATAGATAAATAGAGATAGATAGATACTTTATTCATCCCCGAAGGGAAATTCACATTTCCAGCAGCATCCCTGAGCTGAGAACAATACAATAATAAAGCAAAAAGAATACAATATACAAACACCCAGTGTGACGTGCATTTTCAAGCACCCTAAATTCAAGCATTTTCCTGATCTTGATAAATATATTGAAAACCCAACATGTTAAAGGTCTGAATTTATCTGGTGCTTTTCAAGTCTATGAAGACCTCCCAAAAGCGCTTTACAATGTGTTTCACACTTTCCCCCTTTTACAGACTAACTAACTGATAGCAGTATCTGCTATCAGAGGCATTAGGGATTTAGTGTTTTGCCCAGGAAAAATTCGACATACAACATGGAGGAGCAGGAAACCGAACCTGTGACCTCTTGATCCCAAGACGAGCGCTATACCTCCTGACCCAATGTCGCCCCACGAACCAGAGCTCGAAATTGCAAAATGAATTAAAATTCAAGCATTTTTTAAGGATTACAAGCACCCGTACACTCTCTCACTCTCAATCATATGAATACAGGGGATTCCAGGGGATATGGCCTCCTCTCCTTAAATTTTCTCTTTACAATGCGGAATAAGGTCTTTTTTTAGCCCTCTTTACAACATTTTCCCCGCTAAATCACAACAAAAATTCACACTTCGCGTTGTTTGAGTGTACTGCAAGTTACGTATCTAAGATGCCAGTGCGCCATTGGTCAAAGTTATATAAAATGGTGGTGGTGAACTCCTTCCCACAATGCCTTTCTCTCTTCATGCAGTTCAAAATCTTGACTTTGCAAGTTGGTGATACAATACGGTATCATTTTGTATGCTATTTATTCACTATGGATCCTCAGAATTGTAGTAGCGCAGTGGTCTCAAACTAGTGGTCTGTGGGCCATATGCGACCTCCGCCATAAAATGAAAGCTTGATTTTAGTGCAAGGAGCACAAGGTTGATATGTATGCTAATTTGTTCGGCAAGGCTCTAAATTCTCACATTGAAGATCAATGTATGTCCAATCTGCAATACGGTTGACTATCTACTTCCTGATTCAACCCTTCGCAGTGCGTACACATCACAAAATATAAGTTTCAACAAATTAGCAAATTAGAACTGAAACTTACATGTGACTCTTGATACATTTCTGCCTTTGAAAACATGATTCAGCCCAACTTCTCTTTCTGACCACCCCCAAGTAAATTGAGTTGTTCATATGTTCTTAAGGTAGAAGCACAATTATAGGCGGTTTAGCTGCAGCATAAAGTTAAAGGCTCAGTGTGTTTTATTTAGCGTCTCCTGGTGGTTAAAAAAAAACAATAATTTAAAAAACCAAAAAACATATTGCGGTCCACATGGTGATAGTTTAAGTCCCACGCCTTAATATGAAAGTAAAAGGAACAGTGTGTATGATTTAATAATCCGATGTCGATATATTCTGTCGTGCAACCAAAAACAAGTAAGGCTACAATCAACGGGGACTCAAAGTAAGCATAAAAAAAGATTTTTAAATAAAACATTTTTATATAATTATTATCAATAATGTCATCAAAGTGACAGTGTGTATATTTCAACACTAGGTGTCTCTTTATTATGGAAAACAAGTGATCCAAAGCACAAGAAAAAATACAAACTATAGGGACTCTAACTGACCAAAAGGAGCATTTTTATTCTAATTTTTTTGTTGCCCAGCCTTTTGTAGGAAATTTATTTTTTGAGTACCCGAGCAGCAAGATGTTGGACAAAAATGTCAGCTCTCTCTAGGTGAGGCCCATGTTATCCGAAATAGATTTAAATTTCTCAACCATCAAGAAAATTCACATTCATATGATAGTTTATGTATATTTTTGTTAATTATGTCAATCAACGTTATTTTGAATGCACGTTTTTTTTACCACGAGGAGGCAATAAATAATACACAATCGCCCTTTAAGTGCAGCCATAGCGGATGATGGTTTTATTTACTTCTGATTTTTTTTCTTCACTATTTATTCTTAATGTTTTTTTCATTTTCTTTTGAACATTTTGAAAAGGGATATATGAAAACTGTGGAATTCATCCATCCATCAATTATCTGCACCGCTTATCCTCAGTAGGGTTGTGGGGGTGCCGGTGCCCATCCAAGCCATCTCTGGGCAGTGGGTAGGGGACACCCTGAGCTGGTTGCCAGACAGTCGCAGGGCACACAGAGACAGACAACTCACTTGCTCATTCACACCTAGGGACAATTTGGACCAGTCAATTAACCTGAATTGCATGTTTTTGGAATGTGGGAGGAAACTGGAGTGCCCTGAGTAAACCCAGGCAAGCATGGGGAGAACATGCAAACTCCCTACAGGAAGTTTCGACCTCATGACCTCAGAACTGTGGTGCAGACGCGCTAACCACACAGCCGCTGTGCTGTCCAACAGTGGATTTTTTTTTTAAACTTTTTCAAAGAAAAAACCCATTTGGCCCTATTACAACCAGACCCAAGCTCTAGCGGCCCTCAAGTAAATTGAGTTAAAAAAACTCCTTATTAAAAAGGACACTGTGAATTTTTTAGGGCCTCCTAGTGGTACCAAAACATTAATTCAATTTTTTTTAAAAAAACATTGTTTTGAAGAATAAGCAAAAATACATGAACTATCATACTATAAACTATCAATGTTAATTTCTATAATTATTGATAGGTCGAGAAATTTGTATTTCTTTTTTTGCGTTACACATTAGACAATACAGTTCCATCTGGTGGTCAGATATTACACATGTACCTTTAAACAATAGGCAAAAATATATAAACGATCATGTAAACGTGCATTTTTAAAATAATTGGCTGTCAAATAATTAGCCTTTATTTGATACAAGATGATTCTCACCTAGAATGAGCTGACATATTTGGCTGCCATCTTGCTACCAAGACTCTTTTTTTATTATTTTCTTTCTTTGGCATGTCGTCAAAATCTTAAAAACAAACAACAAAAAAAAAAAGAAAACATTTAGTACGTATTAAAAAAATGTTCCACTCTAAGATAATTTGTGCTTATTTTCAGTATTATTTTCTTTTTTCTTTTCATGTTTTCATAATTTGATGTCCTTTTCCCCCTTCACCCTCTTTCTTTATTTTTGCTTTTCCTTTTTGTTTCTTTTTTTCCTTTGCTTTCCTTTTTTGTATTCATTTTTGCCCACATTTGTAATACAGCAACATCTAGTGGTCAAATATTACACACTGTCCCTTTAAAAGGGCCGTTATGGGGGCGTTGAGACGGGCCCCCTTGGGACAGCCATGATGGCAAATCACATACGTAGCCGATGAATTATTTGTATCAGCCGTGTTGCCTTTTGAAAGTGTACATCTGGCATCCAAAAGTTCACGCGGTACAGCAGGGGTCGGGAACCTATGGCTCGCAAACATATATGGCTCTTTTTATGAGTACATATGGCTCGGAGGTAAAATAGAACGTATGCAATCTTTCATTATGTTGCTTCGTGCAAAGCCAATCGTCGCACATGAAGCCGAGACAATACTGTTTGCACCAAGGGTTTGGTGCAGTACATATACAGTAATGTAGGACACAATTTAAACTTAAGTTTACAGTCAAGCTGTCACACCAACAGACCCCGTTTTAGCTGTGCATCTCTAATTAAACCGTTTATATTGAAGCTCATTAAACAATCAACAATCACTGTTGAAACACTTTATGAGGAACAGCCACTGAACAAATTGCAAGAACCAAACAAAAAACTAAACAAAAACAACAGCCGAAACAACATTGCAGTGTTGGAGAATATCTTCCATGTTCAAATCATTCTTCAAAGTCCAGTCTTCGTTGTTCGTAAGTGGTGTCCTTATTTTCCCTATACCCTACAGTGCACACCCACTGCTCCACAGTGGAGGGATTTTGTTTGTACCATATTCTTGTGATTACTTTTTTGCTAACTATCAGTAAATATTTAACCAGGGACTCTTCCTTTATCTGTAATATTTCTTCTGTCAGATGGCCTAAGTAGAGCACATGGAATGTGAATAGTTATTCCAATATTGAATGAATAAATGAAAACTTTATTCGAACATTAAAATAAAAACAGAACAAAAACAATAACCTAACAACAAAATAATATTACATAATATGTTCGAAAAGGGGTAGTCAGAAGCAAATGCTTATATTCCCTACCCCTTCATCTTCCCTATTAAACGCACCAATTATAAAGCAACAATTGTAATACTATTAATAATAACAGTTATGATATAACAACAGCAACAATAACACAAAATTAATCATAGTTCTAGACGCACTATTCCCAATCTCTCGTATCACTCATACCCGATTTTCTTCATCTTTGTATTCCGCTAGGAATCTCATCTCATCTCATTAGCAGCACCCCTTATCCTCAGCCCATCTCAGCAATCATCGGGCAGGGGACACCCTGAACTGGTTGCCAGCCAATCGCAGGGCACACAAGGACAGACAACTCGTTCATTCACACCTAGGGACAATTTGGACCGGCCAATCCACCTGAAATGCGTGTCTTTGGAATGTGGGAGGAAACCGGAGTGCCTGGAGGAAACCCACGCAAGCAAGGGGAAAACATACAAACTCCGCACCGGAAGTCCGGTAGCTAGATTTGAATCCACGCAGGAGGTTCCCAAGACCTTAGAACTGTGCCGCACACGCGCTGACCACTGCCCCGCTGTGCTGCCCTCCGCTAGGAATGTTTTTTTTTTTGTATTTAAATTTGAACAAGTGAATAGTTGGACATTGTTTGATCTCGCCTTACAAACTGTTCCAGAGCTTGACTCCACACACAGACACACACATACTTCTCCTGGTGGTTCTCACCTTTGGGTTCATGAATTCACTACAGCCCCGTAAGTTATAATTTCCTACTTTCCGAATGAATAATTTATGGATGTTTTCTGGCACTATGTTTTTGTTGACTTTAAATAGCAGATGTGCAGTGAAAAAATTTACTAAATCATCAAATTTTAATCATTAGGGCTGCAGGTATAAAATATTAGTATCATATCCTACCCAGTGTTTAGTTCTAATTGCACGTTATTGGAGGATAAAAAGGGGCTGTAGTGAACTTTTGTAATTATTGCCCCATATTAGGGATATTGTGAAGGCTCTTTCAAAAAAAAGTATATGACCTTATGAGAGTTAGATTTAGAAATAGTTACTTTCCCTGGTAATAAGTTATTTTGACTCCAGAGTAATTTGGTTCCTTACTCGGTTACTTTTTGGAAGAAGTAGTGTGTAGCCATTACTAATTATTTTTTCAAAGTAACCTTCCCAACACTGATCATGTTATATATGTACATCAAATTAGAACTTTTTTCAAATTTACATATTAGCGAATTGCCAGAGGTTTTGGTCCACCACCATACGGACATGTAATTCTCTGAAAAAAATCATGTCTGATGCCAGGGGGTTTACTGTACAAGCAAAAATATTTCTGAGATAAATTGACAGCATCATGGAGAAAGCATAAAAACCTGGAAACACTCCCACTCTTTCATCTTCCCAGTGCATCATTATGCAAATCAAGCTTTTAAAAAATGAAAAAAAATTAGGGAAGGTTCCAGTCCTCCCTCGCAGTGAGACCACTGACTGCGAGCATAAATACGCAAGCACATTTCTTTTCGGTTCAATTTCTGGTTCTATTAATAGTAGGCCGCCATGTCAAGGTCTGCACGAAGTGCCCGCAGTGGGCAGCAGAGGCCTTGGCTTTATGGCCCGCCATAGCCTGGGGTCATTAATCACTTGTCACCTCTTCATCCGGCTACAAACACCTGTTCACCTCCGACTCTGCCAGGAGCAATGACTCCAAAATACACATAACAACAACAAGAACAACAACAACAACAACAACAAGTGTTAGGACTGTAATAATACATTGTGTTTGCATACCTTCCCCAACGGGAAAATTCAAACACTTTTCAAGCACTTTTGAGTCTAATTTTTCCATTCTTTCAGTAACTTCAAACGAAGAAATCCACTGCTTTGTGTTGGCATTGATGACTAAAACAAAGTCGCTCTCTTGTTGCTAGCACATACTATGTGCTATTTTGAGCTGTTCCTATCTATGATAGAGGATCTTTTTGTGTCACTGGGCTGCTATAAACAGAATTGAATTCTGCAATTCTGCTTCAACATTGCACGCTCAGCTTCAATAAATTGCACATGTTTACAAACAAGGAAAGGACTTAATAGGTGCTGGGTAATAATGGAGCACAATGGCACAATGGTTCTCAGACAATGTTGGGTGGGTGGGTTGTTCCTTTAACCACTAGGGTAGTAGGGGCAAAACAAATTGTGGGGTGTCTTGGGCAAGTACAGCCTGGTGGCACCCATCCCCTCCAGGGCAGCAAATGTTTCCACTCGGTCTCAAACCAGGGACCTTTCGCATAATATGCGAATGTGCAAACCACTGCACTACGAAAACACTGTCGTGATTGCCAATCTGGAGCACCTGCGGCGGCTTGATTGGCGGCAACAGCCCGGACAGATGATTGATGGACACTCCCTTTTTAAACCCCCGGTTTCCTCTCGATGATTGTCAGATCGTTGCGGACTGTTGTATTCCACTCGGTGAGCATTCCCCCACCGACTACGTTTCTGTTAAACCACTTCCTGCATGATCCTCGTTATTGACCCGTTTCTGGACCTGATTACGCCCGTTCTGCCTGCCTCCTGTTACCTGACCCGTTCTGCCTCGTTACCTGCCTGCCTCGTGCCTACGACCACGATTACGAACTCGACCACGCCTTTTGATCTCCAGCCCCGGCCAAACGACTTACTACTCCCGCATGTCTTCTTCCGAAGTGTCACTCCCGCCTCGCTCACTCCTGTTTTCCGTCAGTCCTCGGATCAAGCAAGCAAGCCTTACTCTCCTTCTCACTTTTCAAATAAAAACTGAGAAACGTACGCTATTGAGTCCTGCGTCCGTTCTGGTCTGTGACAGAACGATCTGACCACGAAATGTTCTCAGCGCGCGCAAGTGGAGACCAAAGTAACGCGGAGCCTCCTTTCTCCTTTGCAGCATTTGCAATGGGCTGAGGGCGCAGTCCAACAAACCACAAGTAACGTCACTGACCTGCTGCAACAAGTCCAGAAGCAACAACTTCTATATCAGCAACAACATCTCCTACTTCAGCAACAACAAGTAGCTAAACTTTCCCTCCCCGAGCACACGATCTCCGACGCCGGTAATGCCGTTTCCTACCTCTCACGCCTTCGGACCGGCAGAACCGCGAGTGGGCGAGCCTGAAAAGTTCTGTGGAGACCTGTCACAGGTCCGTGCATTTTTGACTCCTTTTCGATTTCCAACCTTGCAACTTCGTGTCCGAAGCGGCAAAAGTGGCTTTCACAATCAACCAGCTGACCGGAAGAGCTGGACTCTGGTGAACCGCTGAATTCGAGCGTGGCTCAGAGGCGTGTTCCTCATTTGATCCCTTGGCCTAGGAGATCGTGAAGGTGTTTGACACAGGATCTTCCTCGGCCGATGCATCCCGCTCCCTCCTGAATATCTGCCAGGGAAAATGCTCTATTTCTGACTACTCCACTGATTTCCGAACCTTGGCCAGTCAGAGTCACTGGAATGCCAAGGCGCTAGTCGACGCCTACCTCCATAGTTTGTCAGATTATCTAAAGGACGAGTTGGTGTCCCACGCCCGCCAGCTACCCTCGATAAAGCTATTGCTCTGACGGCTCGGATCGACCGACGTGTCCAGGCGCGACGACATGAGAGGGGTCGACCGGGACGACTCACTACCAGCTCGCCCAAAGAGCCAGGTGGTTTTTAGACGACTCAGCCTAAGAGTTCCTAAATCCCCACGAAGCCATGGAGGTGGATCGCGCGTCGTTATTTGCGGAGGAATGCCGGCAAAGGTTTTCCGAGGGGAAGAGCTCGTCGGGCGGAGGAGGGATCCGATTGAGCTCAGTTATTTTTCTAACCTCCAGAACCCCAAGGACCGTCCTCGAGGCTCGTCTCCTAATTTCCGGTATTCCCCAGACTCTATCCGCGTTGGTCGATTCCGGCGCGGAGGCGAACATTCTGGACATTACCCTTGCTCGCAAACTCCGAATACCATTGGTTCCTCTCTCGTCCCCGATCACTGCCCGAGCGTTAGACGTCATCTGTTGGGTACAGTTACTCAGATTACCGAACCGGTGGAAATGAAACTATCCGGCAACCATCAAGAGCGGATTCGTTTCCACCTGCTCCCATCCCCAAGTCAACCGCTCGTTTTGGGTAATCCTTGGCTGGTACGGCACAACCCCCACTCCATGATGGAATGGGGCGTCGAGTGCCATCGAACCTGCCTGCGCGCCGCATTTCACCCCGTCCCGCCCATCGCTTCTATGCCTCCCCCGGATATGTCCAAGGTTCCCGCCTGCTACCACCACCTACGAGAGGTATTTAGCAAAGCCAGAGCTACCTCATTACCTCCACATCGCCCTTACAATTGTGCTATTGACCTCCTCTACTCCCCCAAGGGGTCGGCTCTACTCCCTCTCAGTACCCGAGAGACAAGCTATGGAGGAGTACATTTTCGATGCGCTAGCGGCTGGCATTATACGACCATCCTCCTCTTCTTCGTGGGAAAGAAGGATGGGTCCTTACGGCCATGCATCGACTACCGGGGACTCAATGAAATAACAGTGAATAATCGGTACCCCTAACCGCTCTCCTTCGCCTTCGAGTTACTACAAGGTCTTCACGAAGCTGGGTCTCCCAAACGCCTACCACCTGGTTCGTGTATGGGAGGGGGATGAGTGGAAGACAGCTTTCAATATGCCCACAGGGCACTATGAATATCTGGTCATTTTCTTCGGACTAACCAACGCCCCCGCTGTCTTCCAGTCCTTCATTAATGACGTGCTGCGTGATGTGCTCAACCGGTTCGTGTTTGTTTACCTGGGTGATATATCAATTTTCTCCAAATCCCTGGAGGACCACACGCAGCACGTCCAACTCGTCCTTCACCGACTACTTTCGAACTCTCTCTTTGTGAAGGCGGAGTAATGTCACTTCCATGCCCAGACCGTGGCCTTTCTGGATATATCGTGGCGAAAGGGGAAGCTACAGATGGACCCCGCGAAGGTGCCGGCGGTTACCTCCTGGCCTCTTCCCCAAGACCGAAAGAAGCTTCAACAATTCCTGGGTTTCGCCAACTTCTACAGTCGCTTCATTTGGAACTACAGCACATGGTAGCAGCGCCCCTCATGGCTCTCACCTGTCCTAAAGAGGCGTTCCGATGGTCTCCCGCGGCCGACAAGGCTTTTACCACCCTCAAAGCTCGCTTCTCGACGGCTCCTATTCTGCAAGTGCCCGACCTGGAACATCAACTGGTGGTTGAGGCGGATGCCTCAGACGTGGTAGGTGGGGCGGTGCTTTCCCAGAAGTCAGCCGAAGATCACAAGATGCACCCCTGCGCCTTCTTTTCGTGGCGTCTATCCCCCGCTGAGCGCAATTACGACGTGGGGGATCGCGAACTATTAGCCATCAAGCTGACATTAGAGCAATGGCGTCACTGGCTGGACGGGGTGTCAGTTCCATTTTTAGTGTGGACCGACCATAAAAATTTGGAATATATCCACTCCGCAAAAAGTTTGAACCCGAGACAGTCCCTCTTCTTCGCCAGGTTTAATTTCTCCCTCTTCTACCGCCCGGGTTCCCGTAACATTAAGCCTGACGCTCTCTCACGTCAGTTTCAGAAGAAGGAAGATCAATCCCGGGGTCCGGCGGCCATCCTTCCCGTTTCCCGGGTGGTGGCGACGCTCACCTGAGACATCGAGGACCACGTCAGAGAGGCGCTCCAGGATCAAGCAGGACCTGTACGGAGGGTCGTCTTTTACGTCCCAAGGTCCTCCAATGGGGGCACGACTCCCGCCTTTCCTGCACCCGTGAGCAGCCCGCACCAGCAACTTCCTGTCCCGACGCTTCTGGTGGCCCTCCTTGGCAAGAGACATTCAGGAGTACGTCGGGGCTTGCCAAACCTGTGCTAGAAAAAAGGCGTCTAATCGACCACCTGCTGGTCTGCTACAACCCCTACCGGTTCCCAATCGCCCCTGGTCCCACATCTCCATGAACTTTGTAACTGGACTGCCTGCCTCGGAAGGGATGATGACCGTCCTGACGATCGTGGACCGCTTCAGCAAGATGGTCCACTTTGTGGCGCTCCCCAAGCTCCCTTCCGCCAAGGAGACAGTGCAGGCAGTCCAGTTGCACGTCTTCCGGCTCCATGCAATACCTAAAGACATAGTTTCCGACCGAGGTCCCCAATTCGCCTCTAGCTTTTGGAAGGAGTTCTGCCGTCTTCTGGGGGCCTCGGTCAGCCTCTCCTCTCACCCGCAGTCCAATAGTCAGTCTGAGCGGCTGAATCAAGAATTGGAAACAGCGCTTTGTTGTATGGTCTCCAGGGAGCCTCTCTCTTGGGCACGACAGCTGGTGTGGGTGGAGTACGCCCATAACTTCCTGATCAGCTCGTCCACTGGCATGTCCCCCTTCCAGTGCGTATATGGCTACCAGCCACCCCTGTTCCCCAGCCAGGAGGGTTATGTCTCCTGCCCTTCGGCCTTTGCTAATGTCGCACCTGGGCCCGGGCACGCACTACTCTTCTGCGGGCGGTCGACACCTACTCCAATGGGGCCAACCATAGGAGGATTCCTGCTTTGGTGTACCAGGTGGGCCAACAAGTATGGCTGTCATCCAAGGACCTTCCGCTTCGGGTGGAATCGAAGAAGCTGGCTCTGCGATTCCTGGGTCCCTTCCCGGTGGAAAAGGTCATCAACCCTACTGCGGTCAGACTTCGCCTGCCTGGTAACATAAAGGGCCACCCTACCTTTCACGTGTCCCGGATGAAGCCTGTCCGCCAGAGTCCGCTGGTACGTGAAACACCTCCCCCTCCGGCCTCGCGCTTTCTGGATGATGACTCCATCTACACGGTGCGACGCCTTCTCCGCTCTCATCGAAGGGAAAGGGGTTTCCAGTACCTGGTGGACTTGGAGGGGTACGGTTTGGAGGAGCGATCGTGGATCTCCGCTCGACAGATTTTGGACCGCTCTCTCATCACGGAGTTCCATCGCGAGCATTCTGATCAGCCTGCACCTCGCCGAGGTCGTCCTAGGGGCGCCCGCTCGTCGACCCCGTCTCCGCCTGGTCCTGCTTCTGCCTCGCCTCTTGATGCTGACGATGGGGTTTCGGTCCGCTCCGAGGAGTTCTTGTTGGATTACTTCTGCCTGTTGGATTATTTTTTTGGCTGTTTGATTACTTTTTCCTTTTTCTCATGGTGGATTTTTTTTTTCTTTTTTGTATGGACTTATGGAGCCGTCCCTTGAGGGGGGGATTCTGTTGTGATTGCCAATATGGAGCACCTGCGGCGGCTTGATTGGCACCAACAGCCCGGACAGATGATTGGTGGACACTCCCTCTTTAAACCCCCGGCTTCCTCTCAGTGATTGTCAGATCGTTGCGAACTGTTGTATTCCACACAGTGAGCATTCCCGTCCTACTCCGTTTCTGCTAAACCATTTCCTGCCTGATCCTCGTTATTGACCCGTTTCTGGACCTGATTACGTCCGTTCTGCCTGCCTCCGGTTACCTGACCTGTTTTGCCTCGTTACCTGCCTGCCTCCTGCCTACGACCCCGATTACGAACTCAACCTCGCCTTTTGATCTCCAGTCCCCGCCAAACAACTCCCGCCTGTCTTTGTCAGACACGGAAGTGTCACTCCCGCCTCGCTCGGCTCAAGCAAGCAAGCCTTACTCTCCCTCACTCTTTTCAAATAAAAACTGAGAAACGTACGCTATTGAGTCCTGGGTCTGTTCTGGTCTGTGACACTTAGACCACTTAAAAAGGTGTAAATAAAGGATACAAAGAGGGGCAGGGGGGAAGAAATATAAAAATAAAGGAAAGGGGAAAAGAATAAAAAGGAAAGCATGACACCGTATGGTATTATAACTTTCTAGATAGGCCTGAAAACTGGATTGGTCTTTCAGGAATAGTTCTCTCATGATTTAAAAACCTACTTCTCAGATAGGACACCTTGTGTTAGATACGGTGATGTAAACTCTGATGCTTTAAGTGTTACCTGTGGCATACCACATGGCTCAGTACTTGTTCTCTTTCTTTTCAGTATTTACTATACTATATTGTTTCGGTTAGGTGATATAATTTGCAAGTATAATCTGTGTTTCCTTTGCTATGCAGATGACACTCAACTGTACCTGCCAATGGAGGAGACTGCTCCTTTAAGTTTTGGAAATGTGGAAGTCTACCTCACAGAGATACAAAGATGGATGTCAGCAAATTTCTTGCGTTTTAACCATTAAAAAAATGAGATGTTAATTATTAGGGTGGAATGCTTGGTAATATATTTATTTGGTTAAGGGTCGGCCAGCAAGTGGTGCTTGAGATTTCCCATCAGAATCAGTCCCAAAAATACAATCTTATTGTATTCTAAAGAAATAAATCCTTACAACACATTATATTTTAGCTTGAAATTGTCGATTTTGCATTCCATTGATTTTGATAATGGTTGATCAGTCCGAAGTAAAAATATATATGAACACATAAATAAATAATGCAACGTAGTTTGATTCTAAACAAAAAACAATTTAGTTACGTGGCAAGAAAAAATCAATTAAAAAGACAAAGGATATTGTTGAGGAAAGTACACTCATCTACCTAACAAAACAGGAGCCCTGCGGATAGGGGGAAGTTGGAGTTGAATAGAGATGGTAATGTAATTACATGGAGGGACACAGGAGTCTATAAAACGGGCTTAATTTGGGGAATTTACCTGAATGAGGCATGCCAAGCATGACATTTACCCAAAAAGACGGACAGGATATTGTTCATTTCATGCACAAGATACCTTAAATGAGGCCGGGGTGATGGATCACGTCTTGGCCAGCGTCGAGAAACATTGAGGGGCCAACGGACGGGTTAAGATTTCGACCTGTTGGCCCAGCACCCAGAGGTGGGGTGGAATATTGCTGGGAGCGACGCCCAGGCGCTCCTTGCCCAGTAGCAAAAGAGGGAACAGAAATATCTATTTCCTTCTCCTTGAAAAATGGGTTGTTAATCCAGGGAATACATTTGAGTTCCTTCAGTCTGGTTGTGAATGAAAAAGCACAACCATAAGGGTGAAAGGAAAAATAAAAAGGGGAAACTTTGTTCCTGACTAAATGAAGGTATACGTATTCCGATAATTTAATAGGGATCGAAAAGAAGGAAGGTTTTTGAAAAGAAAAAGTGGAAAAAACTTCGGTCTCTCGGTTGACAGCAAAAACACAAAAAGGGAGCGAATGAAAAATTGCTGTGATGGGCCTATTTGCCCTGCAATGATAATGCAAAAAACATGACTTGACGATCTATTAGTTGTTCTTTGGAAATATAGGCCTACTTAGTAGTGGTGCAACTAAATATTGATAAAGACAATATTTCTATGTCCATGACAGAGCAAAATATGGATATGGTGAGTAGCGATCTTAACACAATCATCTGGAAATCAAAAAAGATAAATGTATCAACAGTGTCATTGGACTCTCTTGGGAATGCATACATTTTCTAAAGAAGTTGGGCTACCGCCAGACATTTATGGTCCCTAAGTACGCGCTGACACTAGCATTGGCTGGTTGCCCGACTTCATCGAGTCATCTAATAATTACATACTGATACACTCAATCATGACCAGTGTCCGGGTGGTGATGTCATATTACTTAACGTAGCCTTTCCTCAAGGTTATAGAACATACCACTCTTTCAATGTTGCTCAAGCTAAGGGGTTGGCAGCCCACGGCTATGGAGCAACATGCAGCTCATTAATGCTGCCAGGTGGCTCCATGGCTGGATTCCTAAATTGTTTACGAATAGAAAAAAAGGAGAGCGAAATATGTTGATAAATAAATTATGAATTTTAACTTTGAAACATGTTTTTGATACTGTAATGAGTTCTGCTTTTATTTCAATATATTCCTTTTAGAACGAATTATTGTTTATTCAAACTGCCAAATTTGCGTTTAGAAGGTGAAAGCGATTTGTTATAAAGTTTAGTTTGATCAGTTTAGTAATTGGAAGACAAAACTCACTAAATTGATTTGATTTTTATTTCTTTTAGTCACAGTTCATGCATTTTGACAAAAAATATAAATCCAAAAGGAATGATAAACAAAACAGAATGCACACGCTGTTTTAATCTAACACACACGAGGGTTTATTCATTCATGAAATAGAAATTAAACAAAGAAAAAGAAAACATTGCATTCAGACAAACTCGGGTGTCTAAAATCGACCGTTATCGTGTGTAAAAGCAAAATAAAGAAAAAAGGGGGGAATAGTGTCAATGGACTGTGTCTGGCATGTGGAAGGGGGAAGAGAAGTGGCTAATGGCATAATGACTCGCAAGTAATGTACTCACGGGAATCAAAAATTACCTAAAAGGAACAGGATCTCTATCTTGATAGGATCAATGAAGGATTTTCATTCGCACAGGCAATTCTGCTTAAATTAAACCACCCACAAATATATATATATATATATATATATATATATATATATATATATATATATATATATATCTCATCTCATCTCATTAGCTACACCGCTTATCCTCATTAGGGTCGCGGGGGTGCTGGAGCCCATCCCAGCAATCATCGGGCAGTGGGCAGGGGACACCCTGAACTGGTTGCCAGCCAATCGCAGGACACACGGGGACAGACAACTCACTCGCTCATTTACACCTAGGGATAATTTGGACCGACCAATTCACCTGAAATGCATGTTTTTGGAATGTGGGAGGAAACCGGAGTGCCCGGAGGAAACCCACGCAAGCACGGGGAGAACATACAAACTCCGCACAGGAAGTCTGGAGCTGGATTTGAACCCACGCAGGAGGTTCTCAAGACATGAACTGTGCCGCACATGCGCTAACCACTGCCCTGCCGCGCTGCCCATATATATATAAGGCCCGAGGATCGCTGCGATGGTTTGGTATCACAGAGAGAGAGGATTTCTCTGCATTTTACATATTAAAACTGAATTGTGTGAAATATGCACAAAAAATCAAACTAAAACTGTATTATTTTTTTTTCCCTTTTCAAAGTTCAGCTCTTTTATTTGTACTAATGTATGCTTCATTTTCTGCACCTTTTTTGTTGCCCAGATAACTCCTATGCACGTTCCATTAAAAAAAAAAGAATTTCTTTCATGTATTTCTTTACTTAATCAAAGCAATTAAACATGCCGTGATTCATTAATATAGTAACAGGGTTAAACTTGAGGTGGTTTCCTATAAAAGAGTATTCACATGTTGTATCATTCTCCAAAGGATGTGCTGCATCCAACTTCGTCATTTTGATTGTAGGATAACAAAACATATATAGATACATCCAGCATGTGCAGCATTTATTATAAGGCGGAAGGATTTTAGAGGTTTCCCACAGGATTTTTCATTTCAAATTTAAGACTTTTCAAGACCTTTTCAAGACCACATCCAATAAAATTTAGGATCAATCTTACACCTATTCTGGCATACAGACGCGCGTGGCTGGTGCCAAGACCTCACGGATGCCGGTGACCAACCCCACAAGGCAGAGACGATGGGAACTTTAAAGCCCTGCCCCGCGCCGCAAGAGCGGCAAATATTTTGCTGAGGTTTGGTTTGCAAGGGCAGGATTGGCCCCTGGTCCCGCCGTGGCCAGGCCTGAACTAATGGTGGGACTGAGGCGGCTGTGTCCCATACAGGGGTCTGGGCAGGTACAGATTGACACGGTGCCAAGGTGACTCGCGACCCGCAGTTGTTGAAAGGACTGGACTAAGTACAGGATCCCAATAAAACAACAGTTTGAAATTTTCAAGACGTTGGGGGAACCATGTTTTATTCTTTTGCAGCTTTAGAAAAATTTGATTTCATTTTTTTTTTTTGCTCCATTTTGGCTCTTGCCACATTTTGGGTTGCCAAACCCTGGTAAACCAAGGCTTGAAACGTTTTCGAAGTTGACGAAAACTTGGATGAACCCTCGCCACAACTCCAAACAAAAGGCGTCACATGTGAGCTTCCTAGTTGGTATGCAAAGACCAACCCTCCACGGGATTCACGGGGGATTTTCATGGCGATCACTTGCGTCAGTCATCTTTTCACTCACAACGCACTTAACATTCTACTGCATAATAACTTTCAGTGTTCTTGCTGAAAAGACCATGAGTATTACTGTTTTCGGGAATGATGACCAATTGTAATGGTCAGATAAGGTGAACCAGTTAAACAGAGATTTGTTAAAGCAGGTAACCCCAAATGCTGAATGAGTCATATTGGACCCCCCAAAAAAACAAAGGAAAAAAACACATGTATAAAGTCGCAAAAAAATCAAAAATTTTATATGCGTAACGTTTTTTGAAAGTTTACATTTTTTTTCATAGTTTGGCCAGGGCTGAGACTTATACTGGATGTGAAATTATTATCACATAACTACCATTTATTTAATTTCACAATAAAACCGCAAAAGGGTTTTGATAATTTCAACCTTGCCCTGTTGTGCCAAAAAAATTGCCCCCCCTTGACCACCCCCCCCCCCCCCCCCCACCAACCCACTCCCCCTAGCATTCGTCACTAAAACGACTCTATATCATGTTTCGGGAAAGCACAGAGAATTTGCATCTTGTATAGAAATCCCTTTTTAGCAAATTGGCAAATTGACGCCTTATCTTCTGAGCGTTTGTTTTCCTTTTGGTAAGAAAAAGTGGTGTCAATTTGCCAAAGTAATTATTTTCAACTTGCTTAAAACAAGGAGCACGATTATTAAAACTTGGGCCAGTTTCTAAGCACTTTTCTCCTGTCTTTTATCCTGATAGTCTTCTATTTTTCTCTTTGAAATCTTATTTACATGTTTACCCTGGAGTGCAATGTGTAAACTTGATGCATACATTGTTTCACAACGTTGACATCGATGACAATCAAGTTGATTCAATTAAATTCAATTTTCACATGACATCGTATTTTGATGAGACCATTCTTTTTTTGCTAAATCCATTTGGTGCATGTGCCCGTCTAACATCATAGCGCCACTAAAGATAGTGTTCCTATGACGGCAAGAAAGTAAATCTCAGCATCCAGTCCGGTATGTACCGCAAGCACTCGACAGCTGAGCGCTAAACAGCAGGACGGCTCCTCAGCTCGTTTTAAGATTCTAACGCTATGAAGTCATCTTTTTTGGAATACTCCTTCTTTAAAAATAGATCTGGTGGTACGCACAATGCCCCGCCAAATATCTCTTCATGGAAGAGCAAAGAGCGGGAAGCAAGCCATTGTGGTTTTATTGTCTGGGTGCTTCATAGAAAACTACAAGGCTTCTTGTTCTGTCTCCGTCTGCTGGCCATCGTTATATTTCCATTCACAAGTCATGTTTATTTGTACAGTCTTTAACCACAAAGAGTCTCAAAAGGCTGCACAGATATAAATGCATTAAAACAGGGGTCTCAAACTCACAGCTCCGGGTTCAGTTTCAGTCCCCAGGATGATAGTTTGAGGCCGCTGCCTTAATATAAAAGTTAAAGGGACAGTGTGTATTATTTTCTCACCAGATGTAGTTGTATTTGCGTTTGGGTCTATTGAAAATCATAACAAAACGACAAAAATGAAGAAAAAAAGAAAATGTAAAAATGAAATATTAAATAAATGAGACAAAAAGCAAAATTACAGAAGAAAAAAAAAACAGGACAAAAAAAGACAAAAATTAAAAAAACTAGGAAGAATGGCAGCTGGATGGTAAAGTGCACAGCCCCACGGTTAGGGGCGCATGGGTTCAATTCCAGCTACCTGTGCGGGGTTTGCATGTTCTCTTTGTGCCTGTGTGGGTTTCCGCCGGGCACTCCGGTTGCCTCCCACATTCCAAAAAACATGCATGTCTGGTTAATTGGCCGGCCCAAGTTGTTCCTAGGTGTGAATGAGCGAGTCAGCTGCCCGTCTCTCGGTGGCCTGTGACTGGCTGGCAACCAGTTCAGGGTGTCCCCTGCCCACTGCATGAAGAAAGTGAAGAATACAATTGCATTTTTTCCCTTTTTTATCCAACTCGTTATTGTTTCTTTCTTTCCTTTGTTTCCCATTGTCCTTATTTTTAGCCCTGTTTCCTCCTACTTTTCTTTTTATTCCTGTTTTCTTTGTTGCCTTTTTTTAATTTGTTTTCCCCCATTTTTCATTCCTTTTTTTTAAAAAAAAAACCCTCTATTTCCTTTCTTTTTGTCTTTCTTTGAGAAAGGCTAGCTAAAATGGGAAAAAAAAGGGGTGCTTTTACTCACTTTTAGTTTCCGTAATTTGTGGTATACCTGGGACTCGTTTTTGGTTCCACTCCACTCTACATCGACATTTAGTGAACAAATATAAACACTGTCCATTTAAGAACAGCGAAATGTTCGTATCAGCGCTGCTTTTGTGGATAACCCTATTTGGCACAATCTCACCTGGATCCTAGCTTTAGCACCCTTCCACTCAATTAAGATTGAGGACTTATGTTTAGTCCAGTGGTCTACAACCTTTTCTCTACCACGGACCCCTTCATGTCTAATATTATTGTCATGGCCCAGCCCACCAATAACGTTAGTAATAATAATAATCATAATACCAATTATAATATAATAATATTATATATATATATACCACAGCCATATCCCCCTAGTGGGAGGTATCTATCTATCTATCTATCTATCTATCTATCTATCTATCTATCTATCTATCTATCTATCTATCTATCTATCTATCTATCTATCTATCTATCTATCTATCTATCTATCTATCTATCTATCTATCTATCTATCTATCTATCTATCTATCTATCTATCTATCTATCTATCTATCTATCTATCTATCTATCTATCTATCTATCTATCTATCTATCTATCTATCTATCTATCTATCTATCTATCCATCCATCCATCCATCCATCCATCTATCTATCTGTGTCATCAATGGTTCTCTCATCCACTGCGATCCAGGCTTGAAGCCTGTTGAAGTCAATGTCTTCCATTTGTGTTCGGTTGATTACCCATTGCAGATGTTCTCAATTTCATGGCCACAAAACCTCACAAATTAAGGTTATAACCAATTACAAATTATATTGCATATGTACAGGAATAAAACAATATAAGCAAGGGAACTTTTCAAACTTCGAAAACACAACATTAAACTTCAAGCATTTTCAAGGATTTCAAGCATCTGTACAAACCCTGAAAGTTTGTGCATTTTCAATGATTTTTATCACCTGTATGAACCCTGAATATGAAACAGGTACTAATCACCCCCCCAAAAAAACAACTGGTTGCAAGTCTGAGCGGAGGAAAAAACAGAAAAGGTATTTTGGGAGCCGTGACCCCAAAGGTCCGCGCCATGTAAATCTGTGATCCCTTCCGCAACTGAAAGGTTAACGTAGCTACGATGATCCAAGGACCGCCATCTGTCCTCGCTTCTTGACAGCAATAAGTCATTTGGATACGTCATCATTTCACTTTTGAACCCGTGTTGTGTAAAGTAGATGAGGCAGGGGCCACTTTGGCCTTGCGTCACCCGAGAGGAGTTGCTGAGGCTTTTTTAGGGCAATGTTTGGCATGGCTAAAATAGGGGAAACATTAACACTAATACATGCTAAAATGTCAGCATTTATATTGCACTTCTCAAGTCACTGAAGACCTCCCAAGGCGCTTTACATTGTGCGTCACCCTTACCCATCTACACACACACTCACACACCGGTAGCGGTGTCAGTCATGCAAGGCACCCCTAATTCTTGTTTCGTAGGCTAATTAACCTTCCAGACTGTAATAATGCATAGATGCCAACACTTTGCATTAGACCAGGGGTGAGGAACCAATGGCTCACGAGCTAGATATAGCTTTTTTTTATGAGTACATATGGCTTGAAGATAAAATGCTACCAGTGCTATAATCTCTTCTAATGCATTCAGTTGATGTTAAACACAGTGCCACATTTGGTGCGTTCATACCTGTCAACCTCCATGCCCGAACAAACTGTCGTATTTTCCCTTACAAAATACAAAATAATCTTACACCATATTTTTTTTTCCAGAATGATGCATGATGGGAAATCCCCAGGCGGCAGACGCATGCGCACAGTAGTATCAAACCGCTCGCTTCATTTGCAATGAAAAAAAAAACGATACCGAGATAGAAGCTACCGCGGCGAACTCGTTAGACTTGATTGATTTGCCGTTTCGTGATAGTCGGTGTTTACCAGATGGTACCCATAATTGACAAATTTGCGTTTTTCCGTACAGATTTTCTTGTACGTCGTACACGTCTTAAAATTAATAATAAAAGTACTTTGTACGGCAAAAACATACAGGTTGACAGGTATGTGCACGCATAGCCGTAACAGCGCTGAGAACCCCAGTGGATTTGCGCCAGTGTATAAAGGACACACGTTTTACCACAGTTTACAGTCAAGGTGTCACATCGACAAACCCTGTTTTGGCTGCTTAATTATCTTTTATATGGAAGCTCATCAAACAATCTGTTTCATCTGGTATTTTATGATTAAAGCAACAGAACAAACGGTAAACACTAAAAAACGCCAGTAAATCACACTGAGCAATTTGATTGGTAGAGCGGTAGGGGTGGGCGTATCTCACACAGCAAGCTACCCTCTCTCCCACACATGGCTACTACGCGAATTGAAAATACCTCTGTGAACTTTTTGTTTGCAGTTTTTTTTGTGATATTTTACAAAATAAACACTTCTCACTTGTTTCTAAACTATTATTTATAACAAAATGAAGGTCAAAAAGAGCCTCAACAATCTTAAGTTACTGTGGGGTGGAGAAAAGTTGAAAGTCTTATATTTGTTCGTATGCAACACAAGCTCTACCGTTATTATTATTATTTCATAAATTTTATCAAATCACCTAACGTCCCCCTTTAAGATAAATTAAAATTTAAGTTTTGTTTGGAGAGCGGGTTTGGTGGCTGTGCTGAATTTGGTCTTAAAATATTTGTTATGGCTTAATACAATATTTTTGTATTTCACGATTATCTCATTCTTTGACTTGAACTTTGTTGGCAAGGCTTTCCACTTTCCTTCCTCTTATCCATAACGTTCTTGGCGCACATTATTACAGGCAGAAAAAGGCAATAAAACAAACAAAATCATAATACAATGAGATGAGGTCCCTTTCACACAACTGAAACAGCACCGATTGCGTGTAGAGAAAGAAGAGATTGAGCAGGGCATCATGGCCATCTACTGTGTGATCTGTTTTTTTTTCTTCCATTTAGCTTATTTTGCCAGGGCAATGGCCTGTTGAGAACACTGTAATAGCATATTGTTTTATGCCCCTTCAAAACGACTACTGTCTTTTCACATTCAAACAACAACAAACACATTTTAAACAACGGGTTCTTTATTTTGAAGCAAAATATCTCTTTGTGCGTGAATAAACAGCTCCCACTATTTCTGTTTGCCACTTTTGGTTTTAAACAAGTAAATGTTCTTTTTAATTTGTAATATTCTGGAGACGAATTTTAAACTGCACATAAAATGTGCAATCAAATTTATCGCTTTTGTTTTCAAAGGTTTGACATGGAAGAATATGAACACAAAAAAAAAGCACCAAATTAAATTGACAGCAGTGCGTGGTTTGCTAGCTGTAAAGATAGAAAAGCATACTAGCCCTCAAACTATTTTGTAATGCGTTCCTGCATACTGTACAAAACTGTATATGCTAGCAAGGAATACTAGCCATCTTATCCTTCAGAGTTGTTTTCAGTTATTTACTGAACAACAATAACACTAATCGTCATTCCAAAGGCCAGCTAGCCCTCTAGACAGCTATACAATGCGGATACAAAAAAATGATGATGAATTATATTGACGGTAGTTGGTAGTTTGCTCTAGCGCCCAAACTGTTTTGTTATGCTTCCCTACATATAAAAGTGTAGATGTTAGTAAAGCTAGTAAGGCCTGTTAGACATCGTTATGCTTCAGAGTTCTCTTTTTGATTTTGTTTGAAAAACATTACAAAAAGTTGAAAAATGTTTCAAACATTTTACAAACGTGAATATACATTTTGTATTTTAACTTGGTTGCTTTTGAAAAGAAAAAACATATAAGATTGAAATTAGTTTCAAAATGATAAAAAATAAAGAAAAACAATATTTTGGGGGAAATTGTGTTTGTGAATGCAAATTCCCCCCCAAAACCCCAAGAATAATATATTAATATTTTTTGTGTTTTCAGAATTCTCTGAGAACATAAGATTGCATTTGTAAAAATCTGGCACACAATTTCCCCTTTGAAGGGACCAACATGGCGGTAGTGGCTGGAGAGTGCATAGTTTTTCCTAATTTGGCTTCACACTTGCACTTCATTATTATTGGTAAATCTACAGGACATTTGATTTTAACTTTATGCAAACTCAGCATTTTGTTATCAAATATTTTTTTTCTGTTCACTTCCGAACATGGATTCAACCTAGCATGTTAGCATATGTTCAGAGCACTAAAAACAAACACGAGTGTCTGCAGAAGAAATCATGCGACCAATGACCGACAGGCGGTAACGTGACCCCCAAGGCCACGAAGCGTAACCGACACCTGAGGGAAAGGTTACCTGGCCGACTTGCCCGAACCCAATATTTTTCATTAGGCAGTCAGGCCTTAAGGTAATTAAGTCAATAATCTTTAATTACGCTGAGTAGCACATGAATAAATCTTTCATCGTACGCTGACATTGTGATGTAATGACCTTAGCTTGACCTGTTTGGACTTGATTGAATATTTCCACGGATGGGAAGAATTCAAAACATAGAGCCATAGATCTTTTACCATTTTTTACGTGATAATATAAACTGTAAACATTCTGATCCTTATATATTCCCTTTACATATTGTACCAGTTTTTATACTCATTATTGTTATTATTTCTATTTTCTGATATATATAAAAAGGATGATGAGGTTTTTATTACAGTTGCTGCAAATGAATGAGTCACAACACATGGTAAGCTTCTCTGCTGGCTTTGATCTCTATAAGGGGAATTAGCATTTTAGCACAACATGCAACGTCCGGCAAAACTAACATAAAAGGCGACAGAAACAAAACGAAAATACGTCCAAACAGCTTGACAACATCAATCACATTACTGTGCATGTTGAGCGATTTGTCAGCTGTGGTTTTAATGTTTAAAATTAACTTTTTTACGCGGAGCACCAAAAGATCCTGTCTTACCGTTGATAGCTCGCTGTTAGACTGCCACACAGTTAATTGGTAATACAATGCAGTTATCACTTCAGATTTTTCAGTTCACAAAAATATTGTACATTATACAAAATAATATTGCTGAAATATTTGTCTATATATTCATGCAGTTAATTGGTAATACAAAGCAGTTATCACTTCAGATTTTTCACTTTGTATATTCTTTGTGGTTTGCTGTCCCGCCACAGTTATAATACCTTCTCAAGGTCCAATCCATTATCATCGTTCTGATAGCGTAACCAGGAATATAATTTAGTCCATTTTGGCTGAAAAGTCCTTTTCTTGCTAGGAGTATTCTTTTGTTTTTCTTTCGACGAATCGTTCGCTTCAACACACGTGTTTTCCTTCCCTCCGCGATCTTCCGAAGAATTTCTCTGCCGTTTTTTCGTGCCGGAATTATTGCCGTTGTTATCACTTTCTGCATTACGTTTCGACTTATTATTGACACTGAAGACATTACCAATTTTGTGTTGATTTTCACCTAATACTAACTGTTTTTTTCTGAGGCATACTTCTCCTTCACTCGACAACAACCACCACATCAATGACATAATCTCGGAGCAACAAGATCTCGTTTGCCGAGATTGGCGTGCAGACGAAATCTCGAACCGCGAGACCAAAACAACAATGGCGTATCTGCCTGACGAAAGGTTGAGTGCGGTAAATCTTTGTTAAGAAAAGTATCGGGTAGTAATGACAATTTTGTGTCAAAAAAGTTGCGTCCCGGGGATGCACGTTGATTTGACACTATGCGTCCCCAGCAAAAATGATGCGTCTCGTTTGCCCAGGGACGTGGGCAAACGAGACCATATATATATATATATGCAATGCATCGTTAGTGGAAGTTCTGATGGATGCTGACACCATGGCGTATCTAGCAATTTGAAAGGTATTGTCCTCCTGGAGACTGAAGAGAGTTCTCCCCGCATATATGAATCCAATCCAAAAGCTCACTTTCCTTTAACTGAATGCTTTCTATGTTTTCGTCCGGTATGCTGTGTAGATTTCTACACTGCACGAAAGTATATGAGCACCGAGCAGTCGCCTCTGCGAGAGAATTGAAGATGAATGAATTAAAGGATCGCAAGTTGGATGAATCTGATAAAACAGGGGTCAGGAACCTTTTTGACCCAAAGAGCCATAAAAGCAAAAAATGTTTTTAAAAAGAAATTGAGAGAGCCACATCATATATTTTCAGACAAAATTGAAAAAACTGCCAAACACGCTCTCTAGACAAAAGCTAATTCTTCAGCACATTTTATTTCACTGTGTGTCATTTGATGATTTAATCAAATGTATTAAATGATAATAATGCCAAATCCTGTGTCCCAAACCAATGTAAATATGCCAATTTGTCTTACACCTTCAGTTAAGAGTGTTGAGGCAATTTTTTCCATGAAATTTGTCCTTAATGACGGTTCCAAAACAAATTACTGCAAACGATGAGCGTATCGTCATACTCACTTTTGGTGTAGACTGCATTAAGCGAGAGGGAAAGAAGGAAGTGCCTTGCGCTGTGTGCAGGGTTCTGCCCTCCTGTACTTCTGGCGCAACAAGGGTTGCTGACTGGTTAAAATGTTATATTTTGGGATTTTTATGTTGTTTTGTAAAGAAGAAAAAGTGAAGTACCAGTATGTCAGCACTAAATGGCATAGTCTCACAAGTCAGAAAAGGGTGCTTGGGCCAAGTCTCACGGGACCTCACGTGATTTAATGAGACTTGTTCAATAAATCACTCTTAATGTCAACAAGTAAATGGTGTCGTGTGAGACTGACATTTACCATCTAATTTGCTGGTGAGGTGTTTATCAGATTCAGATTCAGATTTACTTTATTGTCATTCGTGTACACGTGTATACAGAATGAAATGTCGATACACCTGACCCGCACAGGTTCTTTGAACGTCAGCCGGGATAGATAAGATTAACCATGTCTTCGTCAGAATTTTAGCGCAGCAGTTCGTCATCTCGCGGTTCGATGCCACTTCCAGTTGTTAAATGGTCCAGTTTATTGTCCAGAGAGCGGACGTTGGAGAGCAAAATGGATGTTAGAGGGGTTAGCCTTTAGCCTAGCTGTTAGCCCGGCCCGCTTCCTCGTCACGCCGCTGTCTTGCCACTCTGCTTCGCTGCTTTGTAGGCCGCTGGGTCTTGTTGACATAGCAGTCCATGGCTAATAAACACTCCCGAGTGGTCGTAGCACCGAGCGCTTGATGTCGAGTGGTCGTAGCACCGAGCGCTTGATGTCCTCGTTCGGCGGTCACGCCGCTGTCTTGCCACTCTGCTTCGCTGCTTTGTAGGCCGCTGGGTCTTGTTGACATAGCAGTCCGTGGCTAATAAACACCGAGCGCTTGATGTCTGGATGATCGCATATCCAGCAAAAAAAACTGCGATCGTATCTTAATCTGCAGTTCGAGCCGACTTTGTGCGCCATCAAAACTGAGTCGAAGACTGGATCTTATGGCCGACGTGTAAAAAAAACCGTTGCAAGCCGATGCAGCCGCAGCCGAACAGGGCGCTGCCATATACTGGTAACTGGTAACACACTTACTGTGAGGAGGATAATATGTGAAAATATGTTTGTAAAGAATGTCTGCGTTTTTTTTCCGGAATCGGCCAATCCGTATGGACCTGTAGACTTTTTAATACATTTTGCGCGAGGTTGGATGTGGTACGTGTTCTTATGAGCGATTCATACGTAGGGCATTTTTTTTATCGAGGGAGACTCTTGACAAGGCATGTAGGAAGTGAGGGGGAGGACGGTTAAGAGTGCAAATTTTCCACACAGAAGTATCACTTGGAATGTTTCTATCGCTAGATAATGCACGTGTTCGCTTTGAAATAGATGTGGCCATTTAAAAAAATATATATAAATAAGAGGAGTATCTTGGAAATAAACATCATTTACCGTAAAATCCGGACTATAGAGCGCAACTGATTATAAGCATTTTGCGGACATTATTAGTTTTGTCGTTACACAAGCCGCACCTGTATATGAGCCGCATGCGCCAACATTTCAACATGTAACACAGTCACAAGTTTATCCCAAACCTGACTTTAGGTGCCGCGATTGTAACTGCAAATATAGTACACAATCCATCCTCCACAATCGGCAACATGAACGGAAAATGATACCGGTTGTTACAATTTAATGCAAACCTTTAAAGTCCAGGTCCCGTTGAAAGTAATCCAACGAAAAAAATTATATTTCCAAAGTTAATGGTGGGAAAAATATATATCCACTATTGTCCGCTTCAACAACAAAGAGATTTAACTCAGCGTTACCCCACTTCCCGTCAGCCCGCGTTAGCTCCGCCCCTTCTTTTTGATTCGCTCGTAGAAAACATATCACAATAAGTCTCTAAAATAAATACATTACAAAAATATACAGTTGCAAATACATATTATACATGGTTACACATATTGACAAAGAAAGACGATACACCGAGAGAGTTTTCAAAGCTTTAACAATATAGTATAACTTTCATCCCAAACCGTGCCTGTGAAAGGTACCACCACGCTACTCCTAACACGCTCGCAACGCACAAAGCGTAGCTGTTAAAAAAAGCCGTACCGCAATTGTGAAATTCACTGTAAACCGTCATCGTTTTTCTCCTCATAACTGTCGCCATCAAGGGCGTCTTCCTCATAATCAGAACGAACATTTGTCCTATGTCATATGTCCTCTGTCATACGGAAAAATTTGAACATAAACTAAGAGGATGCAGTCTACCTCAGCGCACAATTCCACCTGTCTAAATTTTACCTTTGTACTCGAGTGCCGCTGGTGGCCGTATTTTCGATTGTTCTCAGTTATTTTCGATTGTTCTCAGCTTAGGGATGCTGCTGGAAAAGTGAATTTCCCTTCGGGGATGAATAAAGTATCTATCTATCTATCTATCTATCTATCTATCTATCTATCTATCTATCTATAAATTGGCCGCTTCACTGAATAAGCCGCATGGCTGAACATTTGGGAAAAAAGTAGCGGCTTATAGTCCGGAATTTACGGTAATTCATTTAACAATATGCGAGCCGGGACAGGATTTATATTATAGGAATTTTTTGAATAAACGAAGGAGGCTACAGAAGATAATAAATAACTGTTCCCCAAAACAAGGATACATTTAAATGAACAAATGAGAAGGATCAGGGATATTGTGTACATAATAATAATAATAATAATAATAATAATAATAATAATGATAATAATAATAATAATATTAATGATTATAATAAGAAGAAGAGGAAGAGTGATAATGATAATAATAATCAAAAGAAGAAGGAGAAAAAGAACAAGGAAAGGGAGAAGGAGGAGAAGGAGAAAACCTTAAGTCATACCTAAGACTTACAACATTGGTACTCATTGCCTCCCTGCTTGGCGCTCGGCAGTAAGGGTTGGAATTGGGGGGTTTGGTCGCCTAATGACTCCCAACACAGCAGTTGGGTCTAAAATGGTTGCGCCCTGTTTGGCTGTGGCTGCATCGGCTCGCTACAGTTTAACTGTACGGGTCAGGTGTATCGACATTTCGTTCTGTGTGCATGGTTACAAAGAATGACAATAAAAGTAAATTCTATTCTATTAATCTTGTAGTGGTGGATTATTGTTTTTTATTCCTTGTTTTTTTTTTTTTTTTTTCACTACCTTTTAACTTGTTTTTCCCAAAAAAACTTTACGTGTTTTCATCCCAGAGAATTCTGACAATTCGATTAATTTGTATTCTATTTAATGCGCAATCCCTCAAAATAGATCTGAAAATTGTGTAAAAAAAAAAAAAAAAAAATTTTTTAAATGAACACAATTAGTGAATTTCTTTTTACTTGGAAGGATAACCTGGAATTTTATACTCAACAAATTGAATAATTCCATGAATAGAAATATAATTCCTAATCAATATTTTTTTGCAAATGTACTTATTAATTTCTTATTTCAAACCCCTAACCCTAACCCTAACCCTAACCCTAACCCTAACCCTAACCCCCCAGAAAAAATTTTTTTTGGGGGACCTTGAGAAAGTAATATTGTTTCAAAAACCTAACCCTAACCCTAACCCTAACCCATATATCTAAAATGTATAATAAAAAATGCTAGTTTTAGTTAGAATACTTCAATACAGATGGCCAGCATGGTCGCCGTGGCGACCGGCTGGCCACGCCCCCTGGGCACCAGCTGAAGCAGATCAGCTAATTGCGTGTGTGCTACTTATGGCTGGGTTGTGGGTTTTGCGGGGGCTGGCTCATTACACCTTTTTCGTTCTGTTATGCCCTGTCCTGTTTAGTTTGAGTCGGAGGAAACCTGTACTTGCCCATTCTGAGTGTAAGAAAGTTTTTACTCTGTTTTGTCCCGGAGTTTTGCACGACTTTTATTTTGTTAAATAAAAGTTATGATTGTCACCACAAACTGAGAGTGTTAAAAGGAGCTCTCCAGGTGTGCTAATCCTGGTGACCCAACTCAACATGGTTGGGAATCATACAGTCAAGTCTACAAGCAACCAAGTTACCCAGTAAATGGTGTGAAGGGCAAGCCAATGGATAATCCTAATGAGAACCAACAAAGCTGGTCGATGTACAGTCAAGTGTTTGAACCGTTATTTGAATCTCAAACGGGTCCTCTGTCACGAGGGAGGGGCGGACCAGAACGGAGGCAGGAGGCAGGAAGGGAGAACTCATTTGCGGAACCTCTGCCCAGCAAGACGTGGGTTTTGACTCGGTTCTGTTTCCTGTCGGAATTTCCTGTATTGTATTTGTATTTGTATTTGTATTTGTATTTGTATTTGTATTTGTATTTATTTATTTATTCAACCAGTATAAACCATAAACATGATATATACATGAAATACTTTGACACGCGAACAGTCAATAATGATAAAATAATAGATTTAAAAGAATAAAAAGAATAGAGTAAAAAAGATATTGTAGTGTATAATACAAGGTAGAGTAGGTTGTAGAGATAAAGAAAAGCGATAAAAAGAAGAAAATTATCAGAGCTTCACGTGACGCGTCGCCTTCGAACGGCGCCGGGACAGCGCGATGTGACGTCATCACTACGTGTCCGGTATTCTCATCTCATCAGCCACACCGCTTATCCTCAGTAGGGTCGCGGGGGTGCTGGAGCCCATCCCAGCAATCATAGGGCAGTGGGCAGGGGACACCCTGAACTGGTTGCCAGCCAATCGCAGGGCACACGGGGACAGACAACTCACTCGCTCATTCACACCTAGGGACAATTTGGACCGGCCAATCCACCTGAAATGCATGTTTTTAGAATGTGGGAGGAAACCGGAGTGCCCGGAGGAAACCCACGCAAGCACGGGGAGAACATACAAACTCCGCACAGGAAATCTGGAGCTGGATTTGAACCCACGCAGGAGGTTCACAAAACATGAACTGTGCCGCACATGCGCTAACCACCGCGCCTCCGCGCTGCCGTGTCCGGTATTGTTTCAGTTTATTTTTGTCCTGTTTAATATCGGTTTCCAGTTTTGTTCCCATCTATTTTGGTCCTGTTTATTATTCTCTCCAGTTTTCGTTCTCGTCTAGTTTGTCCTGTTCTATTTCGATATTCTGTTACATTATCAATCCTTGCTGTCCCGTCCTGTCCAGTATGGACCCCATCTGTCCCATATTTACTCGGGCAATTGGTATAGATCTCGTCGGCCTCTGGCTTCCTATCATTTCACGCCAGAAGACTGCTGCCTAACGTTCACGACTCCCCATTTCCGGTGAAATAAAAGGCTTGTGTGAGAAACGTCACGTGTTTGGGTCCTAATCCTGTTCCGGTTCATGATGTATTTAGATTAAAGTGGTTTCCGTATCTTGTATCCATGAAGTTAAATTGTATCCAGTTCCAAGTAGTTATTGCTTTTTTTATATTTTTCAAATCTCAGGAACGACTTGAACAAGAGGTGTCAATTTTGTGTTATAGTGGTATTGGTATCAATGGTTGTCGGTATTTATGTAAAAAAATGTGACAAAAGTTCCTTTCTTTTCTTTTTCTTATCAGGAACAACTTGGTGAAAAGAGAGACATCTATTGTAAAGTGGTATTAGTATCTGGTATCATTGCAATATAAAGTGCAGTACATAGTAATAGATTGTCATTAATTTCATCCAAATACAGAAATTTATATGTTTTTTTAATTATCTTGAACAATTTGGGGAGGGGGGATTGAAGAGTGGAGTAAGTAGTGAAACATGTTATTAATTTCAATAGTTCTTTTTTTTTCTCAATCCGGAACAAATTTGAGAGAAGAGGATATTTTATGTTCAAGTAGTACTGGTATCTGGTATTGTATGGTAATTCAAATGTATTACATATCATAATATAGTGTAGTTAATTTCATTCAATCAAAGGGATTTTTACTCTTTTAAAACTTCGCAGAAAAAACTTGGAAAAAGAGGGAATTTTACGTTCAAGTTGTATCCGATATCAATAATAAGTCAAGTATAGAATGTATAGTTAAATGTTGTCATTCATTTCATCCTATTATAAGGATTTAAAGTTTTTTTAATTATCAGAAACAACTTGGGTGAAGGAGGGAATACTTTGTTCTCATGTGGTTATCTGGTATCGATTACAATTCAAAACTAAGGTATTGAATCTGTGCCAAATATTGTGGCAAAAGTACCTTTTCTCAGCTTTCTCTTTCTCTTTTCTGTACTGTACACAAAAGTAACCCATCAATAAATCTGAAGCATTAAAACGACTGAATTGCTTTGTGTTCAGCTTATTTATTGTCTGCTGAGCACCAACAGACTCGCGCGCGCTCTTAATTTATTTGCGAGGCTTCGAAAACATTTACGACATTGTTTCCAGAAGAAGACGCGAGCGATCAATCCACCGGTGTCATTTCTCGCTAGCTCCTCTTCATCTCCTCGTTTCTCGCCACTGCTTCTTTCACAAGATTTACCGCCGCAGTATCCAATTCCTTTTTTTTCAACTGTGTTAAAACACACCACACAGTGTTGTTACTTGGAACGTCCACTGGGTGCAGTGTTTCCCATCCATTATCTCCACCGCTGATCCTCAGTAAGGTCGCGGGGGTGCTGGAGCCCATCCCATCTATCTTCGGGCAGTGGGCAGGGGACACCCTGAACTGGTTGCCAGCCAGTCATCGGGCACACAGAGACAGACAACTCACTCGTTCAGTCACACCTGGGGAAAAATTGGACCGGCCAATTAACCTGAAATGCGTATTTTTGGAATGTGGAGAGAAACCGGAGTGCCCAGAGGAAACCCACACAAAAGCATGGGAAGAACGTGCAAACTCTGTGCGCTGCCGTGCTGCCGCAGTGTTACCTCATGAAATCCCTGGCAGTTTGCCAGGGTCTAACTGGTCCTGCCAGGGTCTCATTAAGCTGTTAATCTAAATAACTTTGATCACATTACCCCGATTTTAGCTAACCTGCATTGGCTCCTTGTTAGCTTAAGATGTGATTTTAAGGTTCTGTTGGTATTATACAAAATCATGCATGGACTTGCTCCCTCATATCTTTCAGATTTAATTTCCCCCTACGTTCCGGTCCGGAGCCTTCAATCTGAAAACGCTGGTCAACTTGTGATCCCAAGAGCCAAGAAGAGATCTGCAGGTTCGAGAGCGTTCTCCCCGGTGCTGTGGAATGCTCTTCCCCCTGAGATTCAATTTGCAACCTCAGTGGAAATGTTTAATCAAAGTTAAAAACACACTTCTACTCTATAGCATATAAATAATCTATATTTTATGTTGATAATATGTGTATTATTTGCCCTCATGCAGGTTTTAGATGAGGGGATGGTGTCATAATAGTCTGTAATAATAGTTTGCAATAGTTTGATCTGAAAAAACAAATTGATCCGTGCAGCCCTTTGAGACTCTGTGATCAAGGGCTATACAAATAAACATGACTTGACTTGACTATTTCAAAACGATTACAAAAAACATGGTGTGCTTGATTGCACACTTTTTAGCCATCTCACTCGCTTTTGGTTAATTGATTGAGGGTAATATAAGTGTTTTCATCCGTCAATTGGTAAATATGCCTATTTTCTTCTCTGCCACTGCATACATTTCTCGAGTTTAAGGCGAGGCATATCACTTGTGGATGGAGCAGCCATTTGAGCACAGGATTGGGTTGGGAGAAAAAAATTAAGAAAAAAAATCCTAATTTGGACTCATTTTAATTAAATCAATGGCTTTGAAGTAGAGTGTTACCAAATGCTAACATTCAGAACAGACTAAGGATATTGTTTTTTGTTTTGGGGGGGGCGGATCCCCTGTAGAAGAACCGGCATCCTGTCATAGCAGCAATTACAAAAGCAGCGGCACTGATATTTCATTCTGTCATTTACCAAATTACCGATATAAGTATTGCATTTAATTAAATTTAAAACTCTTATGGGTGGTTTGGTCCATTTACTCACTGTTATAATATCTTACAAGAGTACAGTTTTGAAATGGGAACCATACTAGTTATTTTTAGTGTCATTAGATGACAAGCAGATTTCTTTTGCATTTAACTCCTGTCACGTTTACCATGCTTTGTGGGTGTGACTTGTTTGCTGTGTCATTGGCTTTCAAAACTAGTGTTATAGGATTTCATTCCCTAACAAGGGCATACATTCATCATAGATCTAGGTTCTTGATTATTATCTAAAAATGGACTAGATAGATGTGCTTGAATTTAGAACTTACAACATTTTCTTCATGCCCCCAGATCCCCCTAGAATGTCTATCCACCGAAGTCTCGCTAAACTCTTGTCGTGAGGTGGTGTCGTGTTCATAGGCCCGAAAATCCCTGATTGACCTCCAATGTTGCAGTTTAAAATGGCAATACCTCAGCCAAGGCCACATCAGCGATGATGGCCTCCATCATAACGGGAAGCCTGGCGCAACGAGCGATTGTCTCAGTGAGTGTCCACTGACCTTCAAAAAAATGGCGCCGGCGGTGCTGAGGCGCTTCATTAACCGCGGATGCTTGCCACCTTAAATCGAAGACGGTGGAAAAGGTCAAAGAGACTCGCCAGTATTATTTTATATTTTATTTTAGTTTTTGGAATGGGACTGTGCATTTTTGCAGCAATTTGATCCAAATGCAGTGGATATGACAATAATTCGTTCTGAAATGGGTATTACAAGGTAAAATCGCCTGATAACGGGGGATAAAATCCTATCGTAACGCACAGCGTCTTCTAAACTTCCAGTACCCCACAAAAACATAAATGGTATACGGTAAATACTACTTGTAATTAATATATGTGTATATGTTTAAATATTTCTAGTAAAAAAATATACGTGCAAAAGAAAAACTACATTTTATGTATCTTTGGTGTGGCCTGAATCTAGCTGGTACAGGGGAGTAAGCAGGTGGGTGCACATGGGAAGGAGACGATGACAGGGTTAAAAAAAGTAACTGATTTTAAAAGATTGCGTTGCTTTGATTGCTTCCTTATTTTTAATATTAAATCGTAGCAGAAGTAAATGGAAGGAGACCAAGAGGAAAGCCGTGATTGATGTGGATGGATGGTGTTATGAGTGCCCTGCAGGAAAGACGTCTAAATATGGTGAAAGCTAAAGCTCTTGTTGGTGATAGGAATGAGTGGAGAGGTGTTGTAAAAGGATAGTGGGATGTTTAGATACGTTGGGCAGGGCACCTGTATGATGCGGCAGGGATAAACCAGTGAAAGCTGTCGGGCCCTGCTGTTGATCTTCTGGTTCCGGGTTATCGAGTGGCGGGAGTTTTTATGTTGCTCACGTTGTTGCGACTACGAGATTGATTCAGATTCTTACTATAGAAGAATTCTCGACTAAGATTCTTTATCTCGAACAGTTGAAAAGTTTCAGGTAAGTATCTCGGACGATTGGCGTAAGGTAAGTGCCGCGCACAATTGTTTTATAGTCGCGCTGCTGCCGATTGCTGGTGAAGGGCAACCCCTCCCATGGCTGCTAAGACGCTGTTCGGCTTCCGACTGCTCACAAGTGAGTATGGGTTGTTGTAAAGGTTGCTCCCACTTCCGTAGGCAAGTAGCCCTTCTAGAGGGACGTGTCCGTGAGCTAGAGCAGTTTAAAAGGAAAATGTTAGGTGCCGCGGACACCACTGCTAGTGTGGGTTGTAGCTAACCTGCTAGTCCGGTTAGCACTAGCCCTAGACGGCATGCTAATCGCGGTGAGCCAATTCAGACACATAATAAGTTCAGCCCCCTAGCTAGTCCCACTCCACCCCGCTCTACTGGCTCCCGCACCCTAGTTATAGGTGACTCCATCACCCGTAACATAAAGCTTAGCACCCCAGCCACGGTTATGTGTATTACTGGGGCCAGAGCACCCGACATTGAGGCCAATTTGAGGGAGCTGACATGCAAATCTAGACACCAGGACAGGGCTAGCTACACTGATAAAGTCATTCACGTCGGCTCTAATGATACTGAAATGAGGCAATCTGAGATAACAAAGAAAAATATTGCTAGGACCTGTAATCTCGCCAGCAAGATGAGTCGGCATTGAGTAATTGTCTCTGGCCCCTTGCCGGTGAGAGGCAATGATGAGAGGTTTAGCAGACTAGTCTCGCTAAACCGGTGGCTGGCAAGTTTCTGTAGTCAGCAGGGATTTAGGTATGTGGATAACTGGCCTGCTTTCTGGGGCCGACCTGACCTGCTGAGGAGAGACGGCCTTCACCCTAACTTGGAAGGTGCTCTCACTCTTTCTAAAAATATAGATCACTGTTTAAGCTTTCCATGACAGGGTACACTAGTGCAGGCCAGGTCACAGGTGATTAGTGAACCTGTAACCACGGGTGTGGAGTCTGTAATGCTAGAGCTAACTAGCGCAATGCTATATTCATGCAATTCACAAAGTTTTTGTAGTTTAAAGTGTTCCATTGCCTGCACCACACACCCTGATCTGTACTCTTCTATAGCATCTTCTTCTGTGAATCTTACTTCTAATTCTCCCTTGTTAGGTGAGGAGGGAGAAGAAATAACATTATTTTCTACCAATAGTCATCCTGCTACTCCACCTGTCGACAATATTCCTGTGGTATGGAATTCGGGCCGCATCTGCCGTCATGCCAGGCACAGGACTCGGGACTGGCAGTATAATCCTGAGGAGGTTACCACTAAGGTTGCCATTAAGGTTCAATACTCGGAAAAGGGTTCAGCTCAGTCCACAGTGCTGAGGCTTGGCCTTCTGAATGTTAGATCACTAGCCTCCAAAGCTTTATTTGTCTTGTTAAAATGTAAAGATGTAAAAATGTATTGTGATATTCTAAAATGTATTTTCTGTAATGTGAAAAGAAAGCTCTTTGATATGCTTTGTTGGTAGTCTTACCAGAGAGAACTGCAATGAGATCAAAGAGATCAAAGCCAACAGAAAAGCTAATGTTGTGACTCATCCATTTGCAGTAACTGTAATAAAAATCTCATCATCCAGTCCAGCGTGAATGTGGATCTTTAGTGGAACAAGTACACCGCGGTTACATTGGTGCCGTGACCCGTGACTTCTATCAAACTCTCCGAACCGAGGACTGTCCTACCTGCCACATCAGCTCACAGTTTTTGAAATTTTGGTTACATGAACGTTATCGTTAAGCTCATTACCGTGCAGTGTCACAGTGATGCAGATAGCTAAGTGTGCTATACAGTGACGTGTTACGCAGGTTGCTGATTAATTTTGTGATTTTGACTTATTTACATCTTTGAAACATGTTTAATCAGAGCACGAGTGACATTTCAGAGGGTGTAGCTGATCAGATGACAAATATTATTCAGGAGATAGGACATAAATTGGCTGATAGCATTTTCTCACATATACAGCCACACAATATAGTATCTCCTAGCGCTGCTGCCACACAAGATGTAGCAAACAGATTGAGTCAGCCTAGTCATGTGTCAGATGGATCACAGGTACAGGTGGTTACGCAGAGAAAGGTTAAGGAACCACTGTCATTTATCGGGGATGGCTCAGACTCAATAAAAGTACATGAGTGGGAAGATCTGATGAGGACATTTATTAAAAAGAGTAATGTGAGGCTTGAAGAGCAAGCAGAGGAAATCCTTATGCATTTGAGAGGAAAAGCTAAAGATGTAGTTAGGTTTGGCATTAGAAACAGTACTATAGACGTCTATACCCCGCCCTGACATGATTTTTAGTCTTCTCAGGAAACACTTTAGCTGTACCAAGTACTATGCTGTCCCTTTAGCTGACTTTTATTCAACCTTGCCCAAAGACCAGGAAGACCCCTATGACTACTGGCTGAGACTAAACAGAGCAGCTGACCTTACCTCCGACTGCTTGAGTGAGCAGGGCAAAACATTTGACAACCCTGAAATTGAGGTTACTCGCATGTTTATTTGGAACTGCCCTTGCAAAGAACTTGCACTCACTTACAGATCTAAAACCATCGATAAGTGGTCAGCATGTGAAGCACTAGAGGTGCTGAATGAATACCACGCTGAGAAGAGCTACAAAGCAGCTTCCCGACAACAACCTGCGAATAGAGCGCAAATTGCCGTACACAAAGGTGAGGTGAACCATGGTCCAACCCTCATGCACGAGCCACCTCAGACTTCGAGCCCACAGTATGTCCCTCTAACGGATGTTATTAGTATGTTGGAGAAAGTTCTGATACATGTTACCTCAAACCAGTTTCAAGAGAGAAGGCGAGCTCCAACCAGGCGACCTGGAGACAGAATTAATGGTTTCACTGACAAGCCATGTATCATTTGCAAAGAAGTCGAACACAGTGCTCTCTCTCATTGCCGAGACAAAAACCTTTGCTTTCACTGCCATGCCCCAGGGCATTCTCGACGTGATTGTCCAGTGACGAAAGTTGTCCCACTGCCTCAGGGAAACTGACTGATCTGCGATTAGGGGAGAACAGTGCAGATCAACTGAGTATACCTCCCACCACTAATGTGATGCCTGACATGCAAGATAATAAATCAATTTATGAGTTGTATAGCAACATGATACCTCCATCGAAAAAGCTGATCTTTCAGGGGTTTTAGAGAATAGCGGAGACTGACGAACTGTTTTACACACCTGTACTTGTGCAAGATGGCCCCACTTTCAGAGCGCTGTTAGACAGCGGGTCGATGGCTTGTACAGTAAGTGAGGACACTGCTAAGTCCCTGCTGCAGCAATTCCCTGATATGATGAGTTACACGGCCGATAACTATGTCATTGTAGGCTGTGGTGGACACCAAGTTTCTCCCAGAGACATGTACGACATTCATGTCACAGTTTACGGATGCCAAATGATAATGCCAGTAATGGTTGTGCCAGGCCAGACAGAACAGATAGCAGCAATGCCATCAAACACATTTTGACTCAATTGAAAAGCACTGACGGCTATTGGAGATTAGTTTCCACTCCTGACAACGGTCTGTCTGATAACCACAGTCAATTCCTGTCAATGCTTTCCAACACAGAGACATGGAGAGGTGATTGCATTCCAGACAAGGTAGGGACAGTAAAAATCAAGAGTTGCGTGACGCTGAATCCACGGACCGAGTACGTTATTTGGGGCAAGTTACCTGAGTTGGCCGGGACGTCAGCGGGCAGCACAGTGGTCGTTGAGCCAACCCAATCTAAGGCTGGGCCCAGACAAGTCCTTGTCGGACGAGTTGTTACTCCACTCTGGGGAGATGGATGGGTGCCTGTTAAAGTCTTTAATCCCACGGACAGAGTTGTGGTGCTGAGAAGAAACAGGAAAATTGCAGATGTGTCTCCTTGTATCGCAGCGGAAGACCTGCCCAGTGCAGAGGAGGTCAAGTGCAATGTGCAGAGTGTACAGAGCAAAGAGGTCCGACCCAGGTCAGAAGAGGACATGATGCGTACATTGGAAGCTCTGGGACTGCAAGACATTGACCTGAATTCATGCGAGGTTTCGCTGCAGTGTAAAGACAAGCTCCTTCATATCATCGAACAATTCGAGTCAATCTTTTCTCGCCATAAGATGGACTGTGGAGAGGCCAAAGAGTTTGTACATCGTATCCACCTTGTTGATGATAAGCCGTTCCGTCTACCCTACAGACGTATATCACCAAGTCAGTATGAAAAACTGAGGACGACTCTGAACGAGATGGAAGAGAAAGGAATTATTCAGAAGTCGACTAGCGACTATGCATCTGCGCTTGTTCTCATATGGAAGCGGAATGGAGAACTAAGCATATGTACTGATTTCAGAAGGCTTAATGCGAGAACCATAAAGGATGCCTACCCACTACCGCATCAAGCTGATGCTTTGGCCGCACTTGGGGGAAATGCCTTTTTTCTCCACGATGGACCTGACGTCAGGCTACTACAATGTCCCCTTGCACCCTGATGACAAAAAGTACACGGCATTCTCATCACCCTTCGGGCTTCACGAGTACAACCGGCTCCCTCAGGGACTTTGCAACAGCCCAGCAACATTTATGAGGATGATGATGTCGATATTCGGTGATCAGAATTTCATGAAGCTGACGCCTGCAGATTGGTCCAATGCATGCCAGAACACATTTGAAACACTGAAGCACGACCTCGTGACAGGTGTCACTCTGGCCCACCCAGATTTTGATGCGCCGTTTATTCTGGCTGTCGACGCATCCTTCGATGGGATTGGAGCAGTCCTGTCACAGCTGCCACCTGGTGGAAAAGTAGCCAGACCAGTCGCCTTTGCAAGTAAAACGCTCTCTCGCTCCCAGCTCAACTACCCTGCACACAGGCTCGAACTTCTTGCCTTGAAATGGGCGGTATGTGATCAATTCAGCCATTGGTTGAAAGGAAGACACTTTACCACGTGGACCGACAATAACCCGCTGACATACATTTTGACCAAACCAAGACTTGATGCGTGTGAACAGCGGTGGGTAGCGAAGCTAGCTGCATACAATTTTGACCTGAAGTACATTCCCGGCCCAAAGAACATCGTAGCCGACGCTTTGAGCCGTGAGCCATTTGTGCGGTCATGTGTGGGTCATCGCCTTGTTACCGAGCCCTATACCTCACTGTTGGACCAGGTCAACGGAGTGAACAACAGTACTGTGCAAGAGGTGTTCAGAGTATCCAACATTTGTCACGCTGTTGTAGACGAGAGTGCTGAGACATCAGATGAGTCAGTGAAAAGGGCGGTTCCACCAGGCACGAATGGTTCTGTGACATCAGAAGAAGTTGCTGCTGTCTTCAGTGCTCAGTCCACTGGCGGCTTGGGTCAAGTGATGGGAACGGATGCTAACTTCAATCTTCTGCAGAAGGAAGATCAGTCAACGGCACTCCCAAAGAGTCAGTTTGTTGGTTTACAAGAACAGGACAACACAATAAGCAGAACCATGTACTTTGTGCATAGACAAAAGAGACCTACCAGGCGTGAGAGAGCTGTTGAGTCGCCAAGTGTGATGAAACTACTGAAGCATTGGAGCAGACTCACCATACAGAATGGCATGCTCTACAAAATAAGGAAAGATCCTCGCACGGCCAAGAAAATCTTCCAGTTTGTGGTGCCTGACTCATTGAAACAGAAAGTCCTCCACGGTTTACATGACTCAGCAGGTCACCAAGGCCAGAACTGTACTTTGTCTCTGGTGAGGCAACGATTCTTCTGGAATGGCATGGAACGTGATGTTGTGAATTATGTCAAATCCTGTCAGCGTTGTATAGTAGGAAAAACACTGGAACCACACAACCGTGCATCAGTCAAGAACATAGTCACCTCTGAGCCTATGGAGTTGGTCTGTATAGACTTTTGGACTGCTGAGCAAGAGAACAAGTCTGTAGATGTCCTGGTCGTAACTGATCATTCCTCCAAGATAGCGCACGCCTTCCCTTTCAGGAATCAAACCGCCAAACAAGTTGCTCGCCGTCTGTGGCAGGATTTCTTTCTTGTCTATGGTTTCCCTCGGCGTATCCACTCTGATCAGGGAGCCAATTTTGAGACCAAACTGATCAAAGAGCTTCTAGAGATGGCAGGGGTGCAGAAATCCCATACGACTCCGTACCACCCCATGGGAAATGGTATCGCAGAACGATTTATCCGAACATTGGGAGATATGATCAGAACCCTTCCCCCTCAGCCCAAAGCAAAGTGGCCACAAATGCTGCAGCAGCTCACCTCCTGCTATAACTGCACAGAGCATGAGAGGTATGCACCGTTTTACCTAGTGTTTGGTAGGATCCCTCGTCTCCCTGTCGATGTCATGTTTCAACATGCTAGTACCAATGATGCTGTTTTCAGCTACTCTGACTTTGTAACCCATCTGAAGAAGGATCTAAGTGAAGCTGCTCAGATTGTACGGAGGAATACTCTCAGAGAACAGACTCGCCATGCCAAGCTGTACAACCGTAGGGCCAAAGGATCACCCCTCGTCGTGGGAGACGGGTGTTGATCGCCAACAGAGGTGTCCCAGGGAAACGCAAGGTTGCAGATAAGTGGGAGTCGACCCCGTATGAAGTCATATCAGTCAAGCCTGATCTCAATGTCTATAGAGTCAAGGATTGCCTGACGGGGAAAGAGAAGGTAGTTCACAGGAATTTGCTGCTCTCTGTTAGCTTCTTGCCCTATGAGGGAGATATGGCCAACGGATATGAACACTCAGGGTGTGACGCTGCTACGCATGGAAGTGATGTATGTCCGGATTTACCTGACGCGGTCGAAGGCTGTGATGTCCCTTACAGTAAACTGGGTGATACAGTCGGGTGAAGAGCAAGTTCATTCAGAGATGGAGGATAACGCACTAGACAGCAGATCTGATGTCCAGTCTGACTCTCTCACAGTCGGTACATCCAGTCAAGGAAGTCAGCACATCCCCGAAAAAGATGATGATCATACTGCAAGTGACAATACGGAAAGCCCACCTCGGTGCTCTGAAAACATGATCCCTTTGGATATGGGCCCACCAGACACTGTCCTCCCAGACGAGACCCCATTGAACACTGACCATCCGGACACTGTCTCCCCTGATACTGACTGTTTAGACTTGACTGTCCCAGACCCTCAAGCTCAGGTTATTTGTACTCAACCTAGCCGTTATGATCTCAGGGTCCGCCAGTCCATCAGGCCTCCCAGTCGTCTTATTTGTCAGATGAATGACCAGTTTGTAGGTGACAACTCTGTGTCCGCAATATCTGCTAGTTCCTTGTTTAGGTTCTTTAGAGATCCACTTTCAGTTTGAGTAACAAAGCTTGAGCAAAAAACAAGAATTGTGCCTATGTGAGCACTTGAAACAACAGGAATAATGTTTTATATTTCAGAGACGTAACAGGCATCTTTGAGTCTGTGCTTAGTTAGGAGTTTGATCGCCTCCTTTCTTTTCACACCTTTTTGGAAGAGTTTTAGAACTGACATGCACTTCAGTTTGTTCCTTGTAATACTGTACCAGTTTTTGTGTCCTTTTTTTTCATCAGTATTTGGACTTTTGGCATGTGACTTTTTTCTGTTTTGTATAGCATTCCCATATTTAGCAGGATTTCAGGGGGATGTATGTAACGGGTGTAATAATAACTTTTGTTTTATTGAAATTCCTGCTGAAATATGTGTATAGTTTTTGGTAAATGTCCTGCAATGATGAGTCCAACAGTGCTATCTGCTGGTATGGGGTGGGGTTTGGTTTTGGCTTCTGACATGTGACCGGGAGGCGGGGTTTGTTGGCAGTCTTACCAGAGAGAACTGCAATGGTAAGACACATTTTTGGTGCTCCACAAAAGATGTTAATTTTAATCATTATAACCCCAGCTGACAAATCTCTCAACAAGCACAGTAATGTGATTGATATTGTCAAGCTGTTTAGGTTTATTTTCGTTTTGTTTCTGTTTTACTAAACTATGAATTCCCCTTGTAGAGATCAAAGAGATCAAAGCCAACAGAAAAGCAAATGTTGTGACTCATCCATTTGCAGGCAACTTGTACCCGTTTTTATACTCATTATTGTTTTTATTTCTATTTTTTCATATACATTAAAAAAGGATAATGTTGGTTAAAATTCAGACGAAAGAAAAATATGTTGAATCCATTGTAAACGTTAAAAATCCACTATACGATCTCTTGTTAAAAGTATCTTGTTAAAATGTAAAGATGTAAAAATGTATTGTGATATTCTAAAATGTATTTTCTGTAAAGTGAAAAGAAAGCTCTTTGATATGCTTTGTTGGCAGTCTTACCAGAGAGAACTGCAATGAGATCAAAGAGATCAAAGCCAACAGAAGAGCTAATGTTGTGACTCATCCATTTGCAGTAACTGTAATAAAAACCTCATCATCGAGTCCAGCGTGAATGTGGATCTTTGGTGGGACAAGTACACCGCGGTTACACGTTTATTACTTCTACTTATTTTATTTACAGTTTATTACTGTAAATTATTGCTTTATGGTCTCCCGATGTCTAGCATAAAAAGTTTGCAGCTGGTTCAGAATGCAGCAGCTAGACTTTTGATTAAGAACAAAAAATGTGAGCATATTACTCCTGTATTGGCCAACTTGCACTGGCTCCCAGTCCCCTTAAGATGTGACTTTAAGGTTCTCTCATTACCATATAAATGTTTGCACAGACTTGCACCCTCTTATCTCTCTGATTTGATTTCCCCTATGTTCCTGCGCTCAGAAAATGCCGGTCTACTTGTGACTCCGAGAGCCAAGAAGTCTGCAGGCTTGAGAGCGTTCTCCATCCGGGCCCCGGTGCTATGGAATGCCCTGCCTCCGGAGATAAGATCTGCAACCTCAATGGAAGTTTTGAATCAAGGCTTTAAGACACACTTCTTTTCCAAAGCTTATGATTGAAGCCCACCTTATATTCTGTATTGTCCTGTCTTTTTCCGGCTGCCTGCCTGGTGGTGATACGAAGGAGAAGGACGATTTAAGATGAGTCAGCGGACCAACATTTGACCTGAAGCATGTGAACGCCTGCATGGACCAGCTGGCAGAGGTGGGAAGCTGCGTCGTGGCCGTCATAGACTTTCTGGACTATTTTACAGGCGGGGGACGTCGCCGCTGTCATGCACTTTCCAGACAAATTTTCAACATGTTACTTAGTGTTTACTATGTTTGTGTACTGTAATGCTAAATGTAATTTACCCTGGTCATCCTGAAAGGGGGGATACCACTTGTGAGGTCCCTTCTCAAGGTTTCTCTTTTTTCCTCACGCTGAGGTTTTGAGTTGTCCCTTGCCCACATATTGGTTTAAGATCAGGTAATCGTGTCATTGTAATCCTGTGCAGTCCTTTGAGACATTTTTGTGATTAAGGGCTATATAAATGAATTTGACTTGACAAGAGTGTGTTGTGTCACCCTGACCCGAGTGACATGGCCACTTTCTTGTGTACCGTTTCATCCGGGGGGACAAAAGCATGACCAACTTGGGTGCCAGGGTGCTTAACTTGTTTGGGTGTGCATTTGGATGGGCCATGTTCCAAAAAAATGTGTGTGTGTTTTTTTGCTACTGTTTTCTTTTTTTTAATTTTCTTTGTTTTTGTATGTGTTTGTCTTGCTGTCGGCCACCCCTCTCGAGGGATATGACCAGGAAAGATAGATGGATGGATTCAGATTCAGATTCAGATCTACTTTATTGTCATTCTAGTACACGTGTATACAGAACGAAATGTCGATACATCTGACCCACACAGTTTCCTTGAATGTACAGATATAAATAAAATGTTGTATTGAGTTGGAGTATTGAGTACTAATAATATACTAAATAATTATGGCTATGTATAGTATTTTACAGTAGCGCAAATAGTGCAAGAGGAGCAGCTAACCAGATGTGCAAAATGGGCAGTCAGGTAAACAGGTCAGGTAAACAGTAACAATAACACTGTAACAATAACACTAAGTACAATAGTGCAGAGAAACAGATGTGCAAGGAGGAGATAGTCCTGATCGTTGACTGGTTACGGCCATGTAAGTTAGCAAGGGTATTGATGTCAGCAAGAGTAGCAAATTATATGCCTTCTTTGTATTACTTAATAACAGCAAGCTTTGTTTCCATGGTTATCATGAGATTTGCTGCAGTAAAGAGGGGGTTAAAAACATCCCAATACACACGGTAAAACGAAAACGTCACAAGGCGGGTTACTGCATTCTGCTAGTCTACTGTCCAAAGTTTTAGTACTCTTGTTGTTGTAACTTACTGGTTTAAACAAATTAATATTCATAGAAGAAATACACTTTTTAATTTTTTTAATACTATACTAGTAAAATTTAAGACAATATAAAATCAAAACTTAGCTTAACTCAGCTTCTCTTGCTATACATGATCTGGCCACACGAGAGCAGTACTATACAGTCAAGCAGACAAGAAAGAAGAGACAAGAGTTTTAAGACAAACTTTTTGGCAACAAAATATCTAAAATCCTCATACAAACCTATTAATAAATTACAACAATCACAGCCTTAGACTTACGAGTTAGTAATTTTGTATTGTATATTTATTTGAAAAACATGTTAATAGCGTTGTAAAACATTAAAGGGACAGTGTATAATATTTAGTGCCTCTTAGTGGTACAAAAAACTTTCATTCAGTAAAAAAATCATTCATTTGAATAGGCAAAAATACATAAACTATCATGTACATTTTTATATAAAAAAAAGAAAATCATAGGTTGAGAAATTTGTATTTATTTTACAAAATGGAATCCCAACCTAGAGGTTGCCACCATGTTTGTCTGACATCTTGCTGCTAGCTGTGGTACAGCGTTTTATTCACATTAGACAACAGTGCAATCTAGTAGTCAAATATAACAAAAAATATTTGTGTCATTATAAAAACCATAAATTATCTTCCTAGTTTGCAGGACTACAAATAGCATAAAAGAGAAGCACAATTCTTGTAATTTTAAGAATATTTCCTTGATTCAATTTAGATATTTCGTCATTCATAATAAAATAAAAAGTCTTTTTTTAGCTCTTAGGCTACATGTCGTCTATACATTCATACACATAATTATCATACAACAAAGTCACAGTGGTGTACATTATTTGATTACTTCAGATCTATTTTTACCTCCCAGCCACGCTAATTAGCTTGCCCGGTTAATCCCCGCATACTGTGGAAGGGTGTTTGTGATGACACAAGCAGGTTTGGTCGAAAAAATAAAGAAAAAAATAAAAAAGTGCAGGTCTGGTCTCCTGGGGAAAGGGCCTAAGAGCAAATCTCATTCATAAGTCATGCAACGCCAACGCACACGTGGTCACATCGGCGAGAAATGCATGGCTTGGGTTGTGATTGACAGATTAGCATATGGCATATTGCGTAAACTAATGTAAAGTCAGAGTTTATAGACTGGTAAGAAACTTTGCTGGAGTTGAAAAACTCTTTCAAATGTATATTTTTCCTGTTTGTGAACAACATGTAAGCTCTTAATTATGTTTGTTTGTGTTAGCTAGCTACCGTTTATGTCCACTAAACCTTGATTAAAAGCAAATGAAAATTGTTGGATTATTAAAACCTGTCACTGAGTATGATGTCACTATCACATGAGTTCTAAGATATTTTAGTTTGTTTAATCAGCACATAATTTCTTTGAAAATCACACTATCGCTTTAGTTGTTATAAATGCACCTATTGCTTATCCACTTATTTAAATAAAGCATATACTCATTGGAGTTTTAAGGATTCCATTAATTTGGGACGCTCACCGTCATGTTTCCAAATGTCCTTGAGTCTGCCATACGTTATCATAACACCTGCGAAAGCCAGTTAGATCCAGTCTTAACAGGTCTGTTTGTGAATATGTGACTTATTTTTCATATTTCAGTTTCCATTTGTCAAATCCACACCTTTTTTTTTTAAAGACACAGGGAGAAACATTCTTTCCTGTCCTTTGGAAGGAGAACGCTCTCCTGAACAATTGGTCTGGAGTGCACTCTGTTTCATATTATTTTGTGATAAATGTCCTCAACTGGACTGCTCTCTCCAGCTTTGTTTTTTCTTCATCCAAATACTTGGTCTGGTCCCGAAAGTTGAACATGCATCACGACACGGATTGTCTACGCCAGCACACACCAGTATCATACATTTGTGGGGGCATTTTGTTTTATTATATTATTCAGATGTTAGAAAATGAAAAGTTCTTATTAATGTTTATGTATGTTAGGTAGCGACAATGCTAGCTAGCCAGATAACCATTCCCTGATATAAGGAGAATAATAATCCAGTTGCATAATTTTTTGGGGAAGAATTTGTTTCATTTTATTAGCAGAATCCTTATTTATGTTCATGTATGATAGTTAGCTACTGTTAGCTATGTATGTTAGCTCTTCCCAGATTAAAGGAACATTACCATCCAGTAGAATACATTTTTGGGGGTTTTGTTTGATTTCATTTTTGAGCAGATGGAAAATAGGAATGTATTATTGATTTTTTATATGTGTTAGCTAGCTACTGTGTATTTTAGCTAGCAAGCTACACCACAGCTAAAGAAAAGTAGCATACATTTCAGGGGCATTTTGTTTGATTATATTCTTTAGCTGATGGAAAATGAAAGTTTTTTTTGAATATTTATGTATTTTAGCTAGCTAAACTGCATGTTAGCGAGCTAATTATTCCACTTAATTAATGGAGAATAACAGTACAGTAGCAAAACTTTTTTTGGGAGTCTTGTTTTTTATTTGAGCAGACGGAACATGAAAAGTTTTTATTTATGTTTACGTACATGAGCTAGCTACTTTGTATGTCAGCCAGCTAGCTAGCTACTCTCTGACACAAGGAAAATAATAGTTAAGTAGAAGAACATTTCGGATGTTTTTTTTTTTTTTTTTCAATCTTGTTCAGATGGTAAATGAACGGTTCTTATTTATGTTTATGTGTGTTAGCTAGCGGGCATCACGGCAGGGCAGTGGTTAGCGCGTGTGTGGCATAGTTCTGAGGTCATGAGATCGAACTTCCTTTGTGGAGTTTGCATGTTCTCCCCGTGCTTGCGTGGGTTTCCTCCGGTCAAGATTGTTCTTCACTTTCCTCCCACATTCCAAAGACATGCATGTCAGGTTAATTGGCACGTCCAAATTGTCCCTAGGTGTGAATGAGCGAGCAAATTATCTGTCCCTTTGTGCCCTGCGACTGGCTGGCAACCAGTTCAGGGTGTTCCCTGACCACTGCCCAAAGATAGCTGGGCTTGAGCACCCCTACTGAGGATAAGTGTTGCAAATAATGGATGGATGGATGTTAGATAGCTACTGAGTATGTAAGCTAGCTAGCTACTACCCCATTTAAGGATGATTTCTGTCCGCATTTTTTTTCCATTTTATTCTTGACTGCATGGAAAATGAAATTTTTTTTTTTAAAATGTTAGTTGTTTTTTGCTCATCAGCTAGTTGTTAGCTAGCTACTTCCAGGTTTCTTGAGACCCTTTCCTTCTTTGGAAGATTAAATGATGAAAAAAAGTCAATTAAACCATTGTTTTTGCTTTTAAATCTTAAGACCCATTGAGTACCTAATCCAATTGAATTCCCATTAGTCAAACCAGGGAGCCTTTTTAGCTACCATACATCTAATAAGCTATGAAGTAATATAAGTGATATTTCGGTTATAGTTCCTCAAGCCTCATGTTGGCTCAACCACAAAGTAAATATCAATATGTGTGTGAGGGCCTGGTTGTGTTGGTAACATTTGTTCAGGCGATTTGTCCCGTTTGTTTAAGTAATGGCTATGTAAACAATTCAAGCATTTGAATATCTCATTGGTGTGCACCTGTGCACCTGTCTGACGTCCCTTGATCTCACAAAAAGAAAAGAAAAAAACACCCTTCAAAATCAATACACATATATTAAAAACATCTTCTAACTTGCATTTAAAATATTTTATGTTAAAAAACATGTTGCCAAAAGAAACTATGAAAAATGAAGTATATTGGGGTTTTTAAATTGTTGCTGCTGTTATTGAACTTCTATTCATAGCACTTTTGTTACAATTGACTATTCTTTTTGATACATTATTATCATACTTGGGCGAGTTTTTCTACGCACTGCGTTGTAATTATTTCCTTTTTTGCCCATTCATCCAAATAGTCTTTAATTTTTTTTCTTTTCAAAGTCTTTATTACAAGTTTTACACTGGAGTGCCATGTCTACCCACATTACATGCAATGTTTTACAACATTGCCATAAATGATAATACAGACAATTCTATTCTATTCTATTCTGTCAGAACCCAAAAAGACGGTGGACCCAGACGCGTAACGTTTTCACACAAGCTTTGCTTTACGGAAACGGGGCAGTCATGCGCAAGAACACAAACACTAGCGACCCCGCGATCGCTGGGCAGAAGAACCGGGACAGAGCTGTCAGGCGCGGGAAAACAGGAAGCCATGGTCATACAAGATCGAACCCGGACAGGACAGACTGGATCGATACAGGATACACGAGCAGATACCGGACAGGACGGGACAGACGGGATCAATACCTGATACAGGATGCACGAGCAACATCCCGGACAGACGGAATCAATACCGGATACACGAGCAAGATACAGGACAGGACAGACAGGATCGATACCAGATACTGGTTAAACAAGCAAATAGAAACAAAAGGCTTTACGATCTTTTCAGGTCAAATGTACTACCAAGCTGGTCAAAAATAAGATAACTATTTTTTTGTATTCAAACGAAAAGAACAAATTGCATAGCTGCTGGGTTTTGAATTATACCAAAAACTATTCAGCTATTCGACTTATTATTTCCACAAAAACTTACACAGTGTATTAAAATAGAAACAACAAATTGCTTAGGTGTTAGTTTAGCAATACTGATAACATTTGAGGCACTTGGAATAATAGTATTATGAAGCAGATAATTTAAAATTATCATTATTATCATCATTTAAATATTTTTATTTACTCTTCACTTCGCAGGGGTCTCCAACATGATGCCCGTGGGAACCAAGTAGCACCCTAAGACCACCTGAGTAGTCTGTGGACTTGTTCTGAAAATAAATCATGATTATTCTGATTTTCTTGGAAATTTGATTTCTAACTGGCATGAATGATGTTTAGTGGTTCAAAGATCTTTTTTGACCTTTAATAATTGCAACTTGGTGAAACTTAGTAATTAACTGGTAACAGCTGTTAAAACATGTTTTTCTTATCAAACTGGTAGATCTTTAAGCTAATCAGTAACAAAAAAACTAGCTTGGTGCTTCACAAAGTATGGCGATCCCCTTGCTAGAGTGATTGATCTTGATGCCACACTGATGAATTCGAATGGGAATTGAGACCTCATGATGTAGTTTAAAGGGACCCCTGTAATTTATAAATAATGTTTTTATGCTTTTAGTAAAAGGTTAAACACTGTAACTTCAAAATATGATGCCGGACAATGTACTTACTATATAATTCCTGAATATATTCATATGTTTTATTCATCCTTTGCATAGAGTGATTGATATTAATTCTGCACTGATAATTTAAGATCAAAATTAAGATCTCACAATATATATCGAATTGACCACTGTAACTTAGAAATAATGCTAATATCTTGTATCTGTTTAGTAAAAGGTTAAAGAACTGCAATGATAAAATATGAAGCCAGACAATTCACGTAATATATTTACACTTTTTATTCATCCTCTACATAGAGGGATTGATATAACTGCTCTACTGATGAGATAAGGATGTATTTCAAATGGACCAATGTGTGTGTTATAACCTCGCAAATTGATTGAGGTGGGGACAATCTTAAAGGTTACACAAAAAAAATAAAACTGTTTCCTTCCACCAGCTTTGATGGATAGTACACGGTGCCGTGTGCAGCCAGGCGCTCGGTTTTACAAAAATGTCAAAAAAAAGCCTTTGAAATAAAAAACAGGGGAGCTGGGTTTGGGGAATAGTGTGTCTGACCCCTTCAACACCCCTGCACCCTCCCCAGGGCCTCCAAAAGTCCTTCCATTTTACCAGCATTGGAGATATCCCGTTTTTCTGTGTTAATGCAGGCCGGCGGGTTCTATTTCCTCTCATTAGGCAAGTGGGCATGGCTGGAGCTTGCAACAACATAATGAAGGGCTGGTAGGGAACGGCATCATCTTGACGGTGTCGGAAGCCAGAAGAAGGAGGAAGAGGTGGAGAAGGATGCACATCTACAAGATTGTTCTTCACTTGAAAATACTTAAAGTAAGACAGAATGTTTTTTTTTCTAACACCAAAAGATTTCTAATTTTGAATTGGTTTGTAATTTCAAACAGATTTCACCAAACTACTCGTTTGTTACTGAATTACATGAAGGGCTACTAGTATTTATAGCAACTTATCATGCTATTACTGTTTAATTATGACTTTATTATCAACAGAAGCAAGCTCAGTCAACCACAATAAGTCTGCCTAATATAAAGGCATTGATTAATTTAGTTATGTAAATTATAAGCAAATTTTACAAATAATTTTTGAAAAATCCATCAGGTATTGATGGACACTGATAATGTAAATTATTTCTCATATTAGTTAAAAATAACATTTCCTTGACAATCACAATGACTCATCACTGAGATATTTTTAGAACCAGCGTGTTCTGAAAAGGAAACAACTCGCCGTTTATTGAGCCCTCATTCGAAGTAGTAGACATAGTGCTTTGCAAACATCGTCAATGTATAGGAGCTTGCCAAAAGTGATCTTGCATTTAAGTTATTTATTAAGAATCAAAACACTTCCCCAAAATATCACAATGTGAGAAAAAATAGTGAGTATGATAAATGTATATATATATATATATATATATATATATATATATATATATATATATATATATATATATATATATATATATATATATATATATATATATATATATATATATATATAAACATTGGCATAACACAAGTAATTTTTTGCCATAATTTGCTTATTAACGAGTAAGTAATTAATGATGACAACAACGTTTGGCATTCAATAAAGTTACATTTTAATTACATTTAAACAAGTACAGTATATGATAAATGCAAGTCGCACTAGCTGGAAACTTCTTACATAAATCAGAAAGCACGTTTTATTTTATTGTTGAATTGTTATATATTTTTTGTAGCTTTTACAATTGTATAAGAAAACAGCTTTATATATATTCACATTTGTTTTTAAACTTTAACCATTATTTAAACAATAAATTGGAATAAATGTATTAGCGTGATCCCTCCTCTAACAAAGCTAAATCGAAGTGACAAGATTGTTAACAGGAATCTTTTGTGTAAAAGTACAAACACTTGTAAAACATGGAGGACTTTAAATGAAGCATTTACTTTAAAGAAGAATATAATGTATACAAAGAATTGTTTGTCTACATGTGTTGCCGCATCGCTTTCAAGCACTACCTTACTAAGCAAATCATTGCCCTAGTAATCTGCTTTATTGGGAAATCATTCATGAATTCGATCATTTGTGTATTCATCACAAAATATACTGCGATTATGCAGGCTAGTATTCTTATGAACATTTATATAATGTGTTTTAGTGTGCTAAATCAAAGTGACAAAATTGATATCATGAATCTATTGTGTAAGACATATATAAATTTGTTACACCAATTTTCGTGTGCTGCAAGACATTGCCCAATTATATCCTTGTCAAAAAATAAAGCATGACATTCTTGAGAACATTTATTTCTTTATGTGATCAGCCGAGTAACTGTAACCTTCAACCGTAGCAGTAGGTGGCAGCAGACTATTATTTTTTTCTTTTTCTTTACTAATTATCTGCTCCTAAGGTTGTCAAGGAAAACATATTTTACAACTTATTTTATTTCAAAAAGCTATTAAAGATAACACTGCAAAGTAAATCAAATAATGTTAAAAACATATTTTTTCTAAATTATTTTTTTTAAAGTACTAATTATTTTATTTTTGTAGAAAAATTACAATAAACTTATTAACAAAAATCAATAACCTCGTCAGCCACAGTGACTGTAATAATAACCAAAAAATGTCATACTGCCAATTTAGACAACATGATCATTTAAGCTTAAGTATGCATGTAACTGGTGCCAGGAATTAGTTTATGATATATTTTTGATGGACGGTGTGCCTCAAGATTTATTTACAAACAAAAACTGTAGCTTGTCTCAAAAAAGGTTGCGTAACAAGGAAAACTATGGAGGACTTTGAAAATGTCTACGTAAATGAAGCATTTTTCCCAAAAGAGGAATAGAATTGTACAAGGAATTGTTAGTCTACCAATACATGTGTTACCGCACCGCTTCCAAGCAAAATCATTGCCCATTTAACAGCAGACAGATTTATGCAAACAAGCCAGGCTGAGTGTATGATTAGCGAGAGCACAAAGAGCCTGCCGTGAGTCATTTTGGGAAAAGGAATCTCTGGTGTCAGATGATAAAATGAGAAAAAGATTTTCAATTATTGATAAGGGAACAACCGGAAACATTTTAGCAGATGTATTAATGTATCTTATAACATACGCGTGTAATTGCCAGTTAAAGAACTACGGCCCATTATCGGACTTTTGCAAACCCATTAATTAAAATAAAAGAAGATAAGACACTGCTGAATTTCTGTTGAGCTCCTGTCACTACACTAGGGGTCAGGAACCTATGGCTTGTGGTTGTCGCTTTTCATGAATACATATGACTCGGAGATAAAATTATAGTCACACTAATTTCCTCTATGCTGTTTCAATTCTATGCTCTATGTTGAGTTTGTTACGTGCAAAGTCGATGTAGCGCTGTTCCGTGTTCAGTCCAGTGAATAAAGAGCACAGTCCCAACTATAGGTTATGGTCAAGGTGTCACACCAACCTGCCCTATTTTGGCTGGATGTTGCCAATTAATCCTTTATATAGAAGGTAATTAAATCATGTAACTTCAATGTTTAGACACTTTATGATGAAAACCCACAGAACAAACGCACAAAAACGCCAGCCAAGCACACATTGGGTGAGCGGTAGTGGTGGGCAGAGCTATGCACACAGCACACTTCTCTCTGCCCAGCGCTGTCAGTGCCGAAGGTAAATACGTCAGTATCCTCGTTTCTGATATTTGGTGACACTTTTACAAAAGAACTGCTTGCACCTTGATTTGAAACAATTATTTACGAAAAGATTGAAAGTCAAAAATAGCCTGAACAATCTTAAGTAACAGCAGAGGGATAATAGTTTCAAGTGGTATATTTGGTGATATGGGAAACAGGCTCTGGCATTATTATTTCATAAGTTTTGTCAAATAATCTAACGTCACGCAGTAAAATAAAATGCGCTGAAGTATATGGCGTGGCTCTCTCAAAACAATCTAGATATTTTACTTTCATTGCGCTTTGGGTCAAAAAGGTTCCCAACCCGTGCACTATACTATCCTGTCCCCCATCAGGATCAATCGAAGACCGCCTACTCTTTACATAATTTCTTCCACATCGACCTCGAAGAACCAACATTAGATTAGAGGACCTACTGGGGGTAAGGACAAAGCTCGACTTAAGGCCCTGTTCTAAGAGACTCTCAGTCCATTGTGATTCATTCCTTGGTTTATTTGTGTAAGTAATGAACTTCGGCAGGGAGGTGGCCAGGCAGACCAGTTGTTACACATACGTGATCGCAGATGAAGATCCAGCCCTGGCGCATCTAAGCGTATTTGAGGTGAGACCTATTTTTTTTAATTTTTATTTTTTTTATTAATGACCTCATTATTGTGTGAAACAACACTATGCTCCTTTAATGCAAATGGTCTGCACTCTTCACCTACCAAAGCGCTTTACAATGTGCTTCACACTTACCTTTAAAGAAACCAAGTAAGGAATAGGGAGCGGAATAGAGTAATTTATTTTCGTGGTAGAACTACTGTGTATGTTTTCGTCGCTGTCATGTGGAAACATTTTTTCCAAAAGGAAGATAAAATTATTTAAAAAAAAAAATGAGTTTATAATTGATATTTTTTACGATGCATTTGCTATTGATTTAGAAAACTATTAGTATTTAAATGCAGGGTTCATACACATTTTAATGGCCAAATTCAAGCATTTTTTCAGGACTTTTAAAGCCAATTTTCCAGTTTTCCCCCAATACCTCTAAAATACAAAATCATGCACTAACCAAATGACGGGAGCTTAAACCTGAGTTTCAAACCCTTAACTCTAGCCCCAACCTCATTTCAGAACCCTAAAATTGGTTTAAAACCCTAACTTTCAGCCCAAACCCTAACCATAGCCCTACAACTAACCCTAGATGTATCCCTTAGCCCTAACCCTGTTTCAGACCGTAACCCTAGCTCTAAACCTGTTTAGAAAACCCTACTTTCTATTTAGAACACCAATATGGGGCTAAAACTCCAGTTCCCAATCTACACCTACCTCTAGATGTAACTCAGGCCCCAACCCTATTTCAGAACCCTAAATTCATTTTACACTAATACACTAATAAAGAGCTTCTAACACGAGCCACAATCCTATTTAAATTAAGTTTAAAACCCTGAGGTGTTGAGAGTCATTAGGTGACCAAACCCCCCAATTCCAACCCCTAATGCTGAACGCCAAGCAGGGAGGCAATGGGTACCAATGTTTAAGACTTAGGTATGACTCGGCCGAGGCTTGAACCACAACCTCCCAGTCTCAGAGCGGGCGCCATACCCGCAAGGCCACCGAGCTGGTCATTTAATAAAACCCTAGCTCCTAACCCTAGTCCGACACGCAAACAAAGAAACATGGCAACAATTTCGAGCATTTACAAGTGCTTCACCACGAATCCAAGCACTTTTCAGACCTTGTAAACGCAACATTAAAATTCAAGCATTTTCAAGGATTTCAAGAACCCGTGAGAACCCTGTGATTAACTCAGGGGGACAATTGAGAATTTTTCCTGTGACAGTGACGAATAGGTTCATTTTTGGGCCTCAATATGGTTCCTCAAAACATTCAAGGGGGTCAAAAAGGGGCTGGCCTCATGTTTACTTTTTTTCAGATAACCCTAAAGGTTAGGGTGAAGCTTAATATTCTAAATTTACCACAAAAAGTATTTCTTAAATAAACATTTTCCTATTGTAAAAACAAAATATAACAACAAAAATGACAGCAAATTTTCCAAGTGTTTGTTTTTAAGCAGCCTATTTTAAATGGTGGAAAACGACCTAAAATAGGTATTTTCTCTGACTATTTTTAGTTTTACCAAAATACACCAGATATTAGATAAATGTGACCCACATTAAAAGTTAAGTATTTTTTTAAGTGCACTGCTACATGCCTATGTGTGTTGCACAACCATTTGTGTTTTAGGATAGAATTAGAGTCACAAACACGATACAATATGGGTTTTTGTGTTAAAGGTGAGCACAAAATATGTATTTTTTTAAAATATTTTCTGATTTACCAAAATAAACCGAAAAAAAATAGATAATTGTGACCAACATTAAAGATTAAGTAAATTTTTGGGTTTTTAAAAATAGTTTGAAACAATTGCAAAAACATTTTTACATGGGTTGCACCACTACTTGTGTTTTTATGATAGGTTTAAAAAAAGCACAAACACAATATTATCATTATCATTATTATCATCATTTTTTTTATTTTGCTATAATTTAGTTGACTAGTTCAAAACACAAAATATGTATTTTTCTGTGTGTTTTCAGTTTTAAGAAAATAACCTTAATATTAGGTAATGGTGAACAAAATTCAATGCTTGGTTCATTTTTTTGAAGTTCGAAAATTGTAACTAACAAAATCAATTGCTTTAATTAGTTTTTGGACAAAATTGTCAAAATTTCAAGTGCACTGTGACATGTCTACATGTGTTGCCCAACCGTGTGTCTTTTTAAAAAAACAAAAACAAAAATCACAAACACAATACAATGTTTTTATATAGTAGACTACTCTAAGCATAACCTACATCACAAAATGATACTTTAATTATGCAAATAAAATAAATATCAACAATCTTAAATGTGGAACTACTCAGCTCAATACAGTTACTCATTAAATTCAATTATGCAAAATTTGTGGCAAAAAGCATAAGCGTAAAAACATAACCTCTGTTTTCCATGGTATAGTTGGCCGAAACGGGTGAACATGCCCTGCTGGAGAGCCTGGTGAGGAAGAGCCCTGGGGTCCTAAGTGAGAAAGATGAATATGGCGCCAGCCCTGTTCATCATGCCGCTGCGGGGGGCCATGTGGCCCTCATCCGATTTGTCACCAGTGTCCTGGGCCCTAAAGGTACGGCTATCGTCGATCACTCGTGTGGACTCAGGTTTCTTTTGTCTCCGTTCATTTTAGAAGCTGTGGACAGCCAAGACGATCGTGGCGAGGTTCCTCTCCATTGGGCTGTGGAGAAAAACCAAGCAGAGAGCCTCAAGGTTTTGATGGACCTGAGGGCCAACCCCAACGTCCTCAATGTGGCACTGCTGTCGCCTCTGCACTTGGCTATAAGTTTGGGACACAACACCTTGGTGGAGGTGGATGTCATTTTGAAATACAAGGATTTTCGGGGTGGGAAGGGGTTACTTTAAAAATGTAATCAGTTACTGTTAAAAATTGCCTGTTGAAAAATTACAAACATAATCCGAAAATCATATTATTGCAGTTACATAAATTAATTACTTTTTATTACTTTTGAAATACTCCTATATCAACTATGCTAATCAAATACAAACCGTATAAATAAAATTACTAAATTGTGTTCATAATAAAAAAACAATGTAACCTTGATAATTGGAATAAACCAAAGTTAGGTAGTTGTATTGTATTGTATTTATTTATTCAGCCAGTGGCGTTAGAACTCATGATATATACCGGAAATCATTTGAGACGTGAACCTATCGACGTGACGCGTCGCCTTCGATCGGCAACAGGTTTTTTTAGACCCAACTGCTGTATTGGGAGTGATTAGGTGACCAAACCCCTCCCGAGCACCAAGCAGGGAGGCAATGAGTACCAATGTTGTAAGTCTTAGGTATGACTCGGCCGAGGCTTGAGCCAGCGACCTCCCAGTCTCGATGCAGGCGCCCTACCATCTAGGCTACCCAGCTGGTGCTTGTAATCCTACAAAAAAGTGCTCAAATTTTAATCTCTATAGAGCTCCCAGGGCAGCGCTAAACAGCCACATGATGCTCTCGAGTTGCAGGTTACTGACCCCTGTGGCTTCCCATTCATCTCAGATTGACTGGTGTCCTTAGTCTGATGTAAGTGTCTTGGATTCTTATTAAACAATTATAAACATCAAGTAAAACATTCTTACAACATAACAATACCGTGGCCGTGTAGTGTATTTTGATCAACAATTACATTATCACACACACACACACACACACACACACACACACACACACACACACACACACACACACACACACACACACACACACACACACACACACACACACACTTTAACAGCCTCACGAAACTGAGGGCTCGCACCAATTATACAAAATGAGGGAGAAATAAAATACAGATAAAAAGAAAAGTTATTTTACCTGCTACAAAGTGTGACAGACATGCGGTGGTAGATGGGTTGGTTGTCTAGACATTCACAACAGTGTGTAAATCTCATCTCTCTCTCTCTCTCTCTCTCTCTCTCTCTCTCTCCCGTGTCTTGTGTCAGTGATTGAAATTACGATTGACACAATTAATGTATTGGCACATTATCTATATGTAACTATATACAGTATTTATATATAGTTTAAAATTGAATTTTAACCCTGCAAAGTATTCCTTATTTTAACTAAATATACCTGTAATTTGATTTTTTTTCCCTACGACTGTGACTAAATTTAAAAAAATTGCATTCTAATTATGTAACGCCACTCCATGTATTCATTTTTCCCCCAAGCCCGAGCATTTCACAATTTTAAATTTGTCTAGTTTGTCAAACCAAATTAAATTATGAGAGCACTCCAGCTATACTTTGGAGAAAAGACCGTGAGATTTCTTCGTGCATCCTTTTATGTAAAACACGTCCAACCATGTTAACGACGACAAATAAAACTGGCATCAATTGCCATGAAATTGCTCTCCTTGGCGGATGTCATAAAATTCAAAGCCAACTGATGCTTTCCCCACTCCTGATGAAAAGTTGGGCCTCAGCCTTGGCATTCGCACGCCGTAAACTCAAGGGACGGCATTGGGGCAAGCAACACCTTGGACTGGGTGCCAGTCAATCATCTGTCAATGGTGCTGTTGATGAGGGAGATGAAATGTGTTTGTCCTTGGCAGATGCTGCTCTCCTACGGTACAGTGGACTACAACCAGCCCGGGGACCTCGGAAACACCCCTGTCATGATGGCCTGCTCACTCAATAACTGTGAAGCTCTCAGCCTGTTGGTAAGTATTTTGATAACAAAAGCAGTTTGTATTCCAAAGACAACCATAGTATTGTAAAAATACATCATTCGTTTAACTCATCCAATGCCATAACACATAAATATATTTTCAAGAGGATTGTCCCTGATTGCCAAAACATAAAAATACGTTTTTCTTGTTTTATTTTAAGGAAAACTTTTATAGAGGGTTTGGCGCACCTCCTCAGTAAGTATTAAACCTCTTGGACAATTGCAGTATGGTAAAACAATTAGATCGCAGGAGTGGCTAGGTCAGATCTTAGTACACACATCGAGGAAGCCCCCTCTTCCTATTGTTGCTTCTTTTTCCTGGTGAATTAGTGTGTTTAGGCGGCCCCATTTTTGCGACATATGGACAAATAGTAATATGTTTAAACAAAAGATGACT